>NW_017095797.1:61804-114701 GCF_001412225.1 Nicrophorus vespilloides
CCCGGGAATTCCCGGTTTAGTAACTCTAGTTGGGATGAAAATCATTGACGTTTTGTAGGAGATTAAATATTTCAAGCCATATTAAGTTCTTATTTAAAGTTCTTAGGTTTTCGTGACTATCACTACTGCAAGAAAATGAAAATTTCTCAAGTTTCGAATATTAATTTGTCCCGGGAATTCCCGGTTCAGTAACTCTAGTTGAGATGAAATATCATTGACGTTTTGTAGGAGTTTGAATACTTCAGGCCATATTAAGTTCTTATTTAAAGTTCCTAGGTCTTCGTCACTATCACTACTGCAAGAAAATGAAAATTTCTCAAGTTTCGAATGTTAATTTGTCCCGGGAATTCCCGGTTCAGTAACTCTAGTTGGGATGAAATATCATTGACGTTTTGTAGGAGATTGAATATTTCAGGCCACATTAAGTTCTTATTTAAAGTTCTTAGGTATTCGTCACTATCACTACAGCAAGAAAATTAAAATTTCTTGAGTCTGGAATGAAAATTTGTCCGGAGAATTCCCGGTTCAGCAACCCTAGATGGTATCAAATATGGCAGAAAAAGTTATATTGATTCCGTTTTGAAAGAGATTGAAAAATTTGCATTGCCATTACGACCACTTTCTCGAGTCTCGAATGAAAATTTGTCCCGGAAAATCCTGGTTCAGCAACCCTAGATGGGATGAGATATCATTGTCGAAAGTGTTATATTGATTCCGTTTTGTAGGAGATAGAATATTTTGCACTTCCATTAAGGCCACATTAAGTTCTTATTTAAAGTACTCGAGTCTTCGTCACTATCACTACTGCAAGAAAATGAAAATTGCTCGAGTTTCGAATGTTGATTTGTCCCGGGAATTCCCGGTTCAGTAACTCTAGTTGGGATGAAATATCATTCTCGTTTTGTAGGAGATTATATATTACAGGCCACATTAAGTTCTTATTTAAAATTCTCAGGTCTTCATCACTATCAGTACTGCAAGAAAATGAAAATTGCTCGAGTTTCGAATGTTAATTTGTCCCGAGAATTCCCGGTTCAGCAACCCTATATGGGATGAAATATCATTGTGGAAAGAGTTATGGTCCAGCCGGTTTTATCTGTCAATAACAAATCGATACGGCACTTAATAACAGCCGAACGCAATTAAATATATATATACGCGAACAGAAACAAACAATGCAAAAAAAAAGCGAGCAAAATCGAATGGAATGGGATGAGGCATTTGCGGATGCAAACGGCGGCGGCGAAAGGTTTTTTGGAGGAGATGGAAGGAAAGCAGAGCAAAAAGTGTAAGGTATAAAATGTGGTTTAATGAAACCTGATGTGGACGAGAGGTGGTGAAGAGGATAGGATGAAGAGATGGTGTTCCGGGGGCAGTCGCAATTTTTTACCTGTCTCTTTCGTCTCGGGGTGAGGTGAGAGGTAAGGTCTGAAACGGAGTAGGTATACCTATACGTATGTGCAAGAAGGTATACGTATACACTTGGTATCTTAATGAAGTGGCCGCCCGCATTATAATAATATGCGCTACTGCCTACTGACTATTCCTGCCTCGCATATCTTATTAATTCCTTTAAACCCCGGCTGATTAATGCAAATTTATCGCCAGGATCGGCTACCGGACATTAAGGTACACAGCGTGAATTCCCTCCTTGCGCCGTAATTATTTATGATACCATTCTCAAATGGAAAACTAATTCTCTTTCTCTCCTTCCTCTTCACTTCAATGCTTTGTAAATAGTATCTCTCCTCTGTGCATACGTGTTTGTGCGTAGGATGATGAACAAGGGACACAATGGAAATCTCGCACCTACGGATTTCGACTGCGCCGTAATTCTTAATCCTCGGAGCTGCCGAACAAACACCGTTCAAAAACAATGGATATTCATATTGATGTATGCAGCGTGTGCATTGTTTGCAAGGCGTTTTTGATTCTGACGAATTATTATTTTATGCAATTCTTGACCTCAGATCAATCATGTTCATAACTCAATGATTGTTACCTAAGTTCAAGTAATCAATCAAATGTTAATTAATCAGTTTCTATTTTATTGAACGCTGACTATCTTTAGATTATTGAAGCAAACAATTCCAATTTATTTTTTCGTGGGCCCCAAAAAACGCTTGCGGACCCATCAAAACATTGTAAAAATTCTCAAAATACGTAGCAAAAACTACTAAACCAACGATTAATAATAACCAATAACATTAGTTCAAATAATTAGTCAAATGTTTAATCGAAAATTGAAAACAACTGAACAAAAGTATACATGGAACATCAGATTCTATAGTGATATACACGAATTCCGATATTTTTTTTGTGGGGCCCAAAAATTCCCATAGGCCCTAAAACTCTCGTGGGCCCATCAAACATAGATAAACAAACAATTGTAAAAATCCTCAAAAAACGTAACAAAAACTACTAAATCAATGGTTAATAATAACCAATAAGATTAGATCATATAATTAGTCAAATGTTTAATGGAAAATGGAAAACAACTGATTTATGGAACATCAAGTTCTACCGTGATATACACGAATTCCATTTTTTTTTTCGTTGACCCCAAAAATACTCGTAGGCCCTGAAATGCTTGTGGGCCCTATACAATCGGTCTAACATAGATAAACAAACCTTTGTAAAAATCCTGAAAAAACGTAACAAAAACTACTAAACATTAGTCAAATTTTTAATCAAAAATTGAAAACAACTTATCAAAATTATACATGGAACATCAGATTATATCGTGATATACACGAATTCCGATATTCTTTTCGTGGGCCCCAAAAATTCTCAAAGGCCCGAAAACGCTCGTGGGCCCATCAAACGTAGATAAACAAATAATTGTAAAAATCCTCAAAAAACGTAACAAAAACTACTAAATCAATGGTTAATAATAACCAATAAGATTAGTTCAAATAATTAATCAAATGTTTAATCAAAAATTGAAAACAACCGATCAATAGTATACATGGAACATCAAGTTCTACCGTGATATACACTAATTCCATTGTTTTTTTCGTGGAATCCAAAAATACTCGTAGGCCCTGAAATACTCGTGGGTCCTATAAAATGGGTCTAACATAGATAAACAAACTATTGTAAAAATCCTGAAAAAACGTAACAAAAACTACTAAACCAATTATTACTAATAACCAATAGCATTAGTCAAATGTTTAATCAAAAATTGGAAAGAACTGATCGAAAGAATACATGGCACATCAAATTCTATCAAAACTCAATAATTAGTATAAATTATTAAAAATTGAATAGGTTGTAGATATTTACAAAGAAACAAATTAAATGCTGATAAAAATATGTTGAAAGTATCAAATAATTTAAAAAAAATCATGACAATGAAAATCGATTGATGTAAATACAGTGGAACCTTGCTTAACGAGTTTAATCCTCGTATAGTGAAACTTATTCAAAAATACACATAATATGCATACACAATTTTTAAAGATGATGCAGCAGGCGTGTGACTTCTCTTCTCATCGTCACTCGTTATGCAAGGTGCTTGTTAAGCGAAGTACCACTGTATATAAAAGAAACAATATTTTTCAGTATTTTAATTCTTGGAAAACTTGGAAAATTATTGGGAAAACGTTAAGATATTAATTGTAAAATTAATTATTTAAAAATATCCTAACTTACGAATGTTTTTTAGAAGAATAAATTTTGGATTATAGCAAAGTAACTAATAAATGTTTCAATTAAATAATAAATTAGTATAGAAATACCCATAGTCCGGCTTTAATCAGTGCGGATTTGAATTTAAAAAAAAATTAAATTAATATTGAAAATTATTATTTTTATGCTTCAACTATCAATTTTTTATAAATAATAAAACTCTTTTAGTATGGTTTATTATTATCAGCTTTGTTTAATTTAATGAAAAATTTCATTACATAATATAAGAAATTGCACTATAATATACATATTTACATACATTAGAATTAAAAAACATAAATAATTTGTTAAGATTTAAGCCATTATAAAAAGTTAACACAATGAATTAAATTGTCTTTAGTAAATATGCAGTTTTTTTTTTTCGATAATTGCACAAAATGGATTTAAACCTGTAACTATATTTCGATACGAATGAAACGTGAATGGAAAAACACACAGAGATTCATTGTGCAACACAAAGCAATGATAATAATTAAGCACACGTTATTTTCGTTTTGCTTTTGCATCACAAAAAAAATAAATAGGTGTAATTAACAACCGAATGTAAATTAAAATCAATAATTAGTGCAGTTGGGTTGGTGCAACTAATTATAAACAAGAAACACCGGAGTATAATTAGATGCATCAATCATATATGTTCCTTCAGTTATGGGAATATTCGTTTGTGGCTCATCACTAATTATATATATTTTTTTTTTGTATTAAGAAATTTCTGCTTTTCACAAATTGAATTTCTTCCTCACACGTCTTTCGCCCATGAAAAATATCTTCTCATTAATTATTACCATTTCAATCTTCTTCCTTCTCATCTATTTATTCTCTGCTTCAAAATTAATGTCTAAGATTAAGAAAAAAACATTTATCTGAATTTGATGAGAATTTTTTTAAAAGTAAAGTAGGTAACAAATGGAAATATATGTTATTATATTCTTCAGTAAAAGTGTTCATTTTTTATATATTCAATAAATTTTGGTTTACCATATGTATGTACTAGAAAATACTATGTTTATTTGGTAAAAATATACAGACAAGTAGTCGAAACTTATCAATTCATTGTCTTTTGGTGAGTAAAATTAGTACACATGTATATAGAAATGTTTTAATAAAATTATTGAACTTTACGAAATCAGGTATAAACATGTATGCTTATAAAATTGATAAATGTAATATAATATGTAATACTGGTAAATGTAAATAATTATAAACGAATTACTTGTGAATATATTTACTAATATAATTTTTATGTTTATACTTTAACTAGTGATTGTATAAAAAATATTATTTACACAAACAAACATATTTAATATTTATAGTGTGATACTTGACAAGTATTTGGAACATGCAGTATATTGAATAATTCATACAAATTGCTTTTACAAATAAATGTTTAATATTAATTACTTGAGTATAAAGCTACTTGTCAAATAAAGATGTTAATACACTGATTGATAAATTATACACTAGCAAAACAGTCATATAATATACACTACGCAATACTTGTCAAGTAGTTGTCACTTATCATATTTTGTTATACTAATTTTGTACTTTAATACTTTAATTAATTTATTTATATACGTTTTTTTTATACATTGACCAGTAAATGTAGAAAAAATATGAATAAATATTATGCACACTTGCTTAACTTGATCAGTACTTGGCAATGAAAAAAATAAATTTAGTTATGTATGAAGATACTCACGTATGCAATTGATGTGTTTATACATTTACCAGCAAAAGTACCTTATTACAACATGAACATAAATATTTCTACTTAATTTTTTCTAATTAAATTTAAAAAAATTGTGAATACTGATGAGATCATACATTTACCAGTAAAAGTGGATAATAACAAAATTTACATAAATATTGTAAAAAATATATATTTATTAATAATATTTGTTAAATACTTGGAATGTAACAGATATAGTACTGGGTGTGTACTAAATATGAATATTTTTTGTTTGTATTTTTTCTTTCTATTTATATTTGAATCTGCTATAAAAAAAACACTATAAACTAGAGTCTCTCAAGCGTTAAATGTTTAATGCATAGCAAAATGACAGCTGTCACCTTCCGTCAATGCAAGGAATTGATGAAATACTTGTAGCAACTGGAAATAGTTTGTACTTATAAAAGTAAAAATTAAAAAAATTGTGAATACTGATGAGTTTATACATTTACCGGTAAAAGTGTATAACAACCAAATTTACACAAATATTGTAGATAATACATATTTATTAATAATACTTGTTAAATACTTGGGATGTAACAAATATAGTACTGGGTGTGTACTAAATATGAATATTTTGTCCGTACTTTACCTTTCTATTCATATTTAAATCTATTATAAAAAAAAATTAATGCTTCGCAAAATGACAGCTGTCACCTTCTGTCAATGTTAGGATCTGATGAAATACTTGTAGCAATTGGGTTGTTTTATAACTACAAACAAATATACTTAATAAAAAGGTTTAGAAACATTGCTATACATTTTGCAAATACTTGAATTATAGCAAATTAACTAATAAATGTTTCAATTAAATAATAAATTAATACAGCAATACCTCACATAGACCGGTTTTAATCAATGCGGATTCGAATTTAAAAAAAAAAACTAAATTAATATTGAAAATTATTATTTTTATACTTCATTTTTTTATAACTCTTTTTGTATGGTTTATTATTTGAATCTGCTTAATAAAAAGGTTTAGAAACATTGCTATTCATATTGCAAATACTTGAATTATACATTACTTAAATTTATTTAAAATCAATCAATTAAACAATTATAAATATTTTGATTTATACACAAACATATGTTAAATACTTGAGAAGTTGGAAATGTGTAAATTATCAAAGAGATTACTTGTTTTTTCAATAAGTGCTTGAATATAAGTTATTTTTAGATGACTATACTTTACTTGTTCTTCTTTCAGGAGGATCGAATTGAGCTGTAGGAAAACGCAAGGAAAAGGTAGAGAAAAAAAAACAAAAGCATAAAAGACTAGGGAGCAAGAGTCGAAAAGAGTACTGGGTTTAATGGCCTTAATGGCTTCTACACAATGGTCAGTATTGGGAAGCGATTAGGTCTAGTGGAGTCCGGGCAGAGAGAACGACCGGTCATCGCGGTTGGCCGGTGTAAATGATGTAACCGCCACGCCCCGAGCTCATTACAGGTAGGGGACTAAACATCAATTCCGAAACCAATCAGAGCCTGGTGAGTTCGTCAGCTGGATATTTGGCGTGCGTTACACTAATGACATCCACCCTCACACAAAAAATAAAACCGATGAAGGGAAAACACAAACACATTTCCCTGGCCAAAACAAAAAAAAACTGGATGATCGAGTGGTCAGAGCATCAGCAACAAATGAAGATGCTTCATTTGTGTCTATGTGTGTATACATCTGAAGAAATAGGGATCGCGTGCCCTTAATGGCAGCAACGAAAAGGAAAACAAAGCAGGAAGAGATGCTCTTTTTTCGTATTTGTCGTTCGCTCCATCCTCGAATTGGATGGATCGGTTAATTGTCTCTTCCTGTCGTGTTCACAAACTACAACAATACACTAATTAGATCTATCGATCCTAATGATCCGAAGCTAATGCATTTTTAAATATTTTACATATTTTCTGTTTACTCATCATTCCTTCAAAAATCTCATAATAATTGTAGATCTATTCCATGGATACAAACATTTCAAGGACAAATGTGAATACAAATTGGATGCAATATGCATAGTTTTTTCAATGTCGGAGAGACTTGATTATCACTCGATGATCCAAATTTAATATCAATTTTTGCTTTTTTATCCAAACTTTATTTTCTCTATTTAATATTTTCATTATATTTTATTTTTCCAATTTTTAAGTTACAAAATAACTTTCTTTCATGATTTTTGGATGTTTACCTTTTTTTTTCCTATTTCTATTAACATCTTCTTTCAAAAAAGAAGTTTTTCCTTCATCACTTTTGACTTTTTTACCTTTTTTATCTAAATTTTAAGGATAAATGTGAACTTGGAAACGAATCTTCCTATATGCACATCTTTTTTTCAGTTTATACGTTACAGAGAAATTATTTTCATCGTGGCTTTTATATCATTTGAATCATCGTATTCATTGTTTCTTCAACAAAAAATATTAATAAATAATTTCACGCATACAAAATTTTAAGGACAAATGTGTGCACAAATTGGAAACGAATGTTTGTATATGCATGTTTTTTTTTTAATTTTTACTTTAGAATTTATCTTTCCTTTAATTCTTCTATTTTCATCAAAAATTTCATGATAATTGCAAGTCTGCATTATATATACATATTTTTTCTAGTTTTTACGTTAGAAAAATAATATTTCTTTGTCAGTTTTGTTCATTCATCAATTTTGGCTTTTTTACCCAAACTTATTTTTTCGTCTCTTCTAATTCTCATATTTCTCCAAAAATCAAGTGTGATCAAATATTGGAAGCAAATATATGCATATGTTTTTCCAGTTTTCATGTTAGAAAATGATTTTCCATCATCAATTTTGGCTTTTTTACACAAACTTTTATTTCGTCTCTTCTAATTCTCATATTTCTTTAAAAATCGAGTGTGATTAAATATTGATAGCAAATATATGCATGTGTTTTTTCAAGTTTTCATGTTAGAATATGATTTTCCATCATCAATTTTGGCTTTTCTACACAAACTTTTCTTACGTTTCTTCTAATTCTAATCTTTTATAAAAATCCCATAATAATTTCAGATCTATGTAGAAATAGATACAAACATTTCAAGGTTGATAGCAAATTGAAATCGAATGTTCATATGTGCATATTTTTTCCAGTTTTTACATTAAAAAAATGATATTCTTTCATCAGTTTTGGCTCTTTTATATAAACATTTCTCATTCTGATCTTTCTTCAAAAAAATCTTAATTTCAGATCTAATCCATGGATGAAACGTCCTTAACACACACAGTTTCCAGTTTTGAGTTTCTTCGTTAGAACATGATTTTCCTTCTTCAGTTTTGAACTTTTCTTTGATTTATTTCCTCTTCTTTTATTCTCAAATTCGTTCAAAAAAAAATTAATTAATTAATAATTGGATTTATTTATACCATCGATGTAAAAATTTCAAGGAAAAAATCCATATTTTTTCCAATTTTTACCTTTAAAATTGTTTTTCTTTCATCAGTTTTGTCCATTTTATCTAAAGTTAATTTTCCTTTGTCTTTCATTCTCATCTTTCTTGAAAAAATTTATAATAATTCCATATCTATTCTAAAGATATAAAAATTTCAAGGACGAACGCGAACATAAATTGGATGCGAATGTTCGTGCATGCATATATGTTGTAGAGACTGGTTAGAAGCGAAAGGTTGCGGCATTTAAATTGTTTATCAGTCGAAAATTATAAGCAATTTCAGGATCGTTAAACACAATTAAAGCGCACCCTAATTGAAGGAGCGAATACAATAATTAGAGTGGAGAGCCTTAAGTAACGCTATAAGGATAATGACTGGCATTGTTCGAGAGTTAATATAGCCGTAATTTCTATATTAAAGGAAAGCATGAAGGATGAAGTAGGGAAGAAAAAAAAAAGAGTTTAAAATAATAATAATAAAAGATGAAGCGGGAGGAGCGAAGCGTACGATGTACGAGCAGAAAGGAGTTTTGCACTTTCCTGAAATTGCTTTCTGTGTGGAAACACCTACTTAAACGATGCATAAACTGCAGGATGTTTCTTCGTTCAATAGACGAAGACAAGATGATAAATTTATAAGTTAGAAACAAGAACAAGAACAAAAAATACTAGCCTCTTCATATTTAAATAAGTTAATCAACATGCATAGAATTCATCAAATTTATATTTAATAAATTACTTACACATTTTACTATATTGATTTACTGAAATTTGCTGCAGAGAAATCTCGCATTTTAATTAAAATTTATAGTAAATTATAGCAAAAATTATAAGAAACAATACTAATTTAAACAATATTTAATTTATTTATAAAATTATTATATATTTTTTTTTTATAAAATTTACATACAATAATATGAAAATCAAAAATATATGAAATTTACCTTATTTTTAGACTTTAGCATAGAAATTATTTGGAAGAAAATCAAGAAACCCAAAATTGAAAACTAAAAAAAACAGATTCAATTAACTAAATCAAATTATACTAAAATTTATAGAATTTGCTCTATTTTTTTTTCAGACAAGCTCTTTTTCTATAAAATTACTATAGAAAATATGAAATGTGTTTTATTTTTGATAAATCTTCTCTATTTCATGTAAATATACACGTTTGGAATTTTCACTTTTGGATATTTTCTATTATAAAATTACATGCAAACAAGTTTGTGTTTCTTTTAGACTTATGTTTGTATACAGACTATCAAAAAATTTTAGAGTTATTTCAATTATACGAAAATAACCGTTTTGTTGCAATTCAAAATTAATTTACAAAAAAATTAACAAAGAAATGAGTAGAGATTTTATAACTAAAGTTATTCTCAATAACTTAGACAAATCTTCTCTATTTCATGTAAATGTTTGATAATTGCCTTAATATTGGACTCACTATCATAAATCTATATAGTAAAAACAATAAAACGTTTGGAAATTTCAACATATTTGGATATTTTTTTTTATGATAAAATTACATGCAATTAAATTTGTCTTCCTTTTAAACTTATCTAAAAAAATCTCAGAGTTTTTTCAGCTGTACGAAAATAACCATGTTTTATGTAACATCAATTCAAATTTTCTCTATTTCATGTACTCACTTCTTTATAAAAGTATCCATATAAATTTTGAAATCATCAATCTATAAAATTACATGCATCACAGTTATTTCCAATATGAAAATAACCGTTTTTCATGTAACATCAATTCTACTTACATATTTCATTTACAACAACTCTTTCATTACAACAGAGATAACATCTCAAAATTCCTTATTTATTTTCATTTCATTATACATTTTTCTAAAAAATTCCATATTAACACATACTTTTTGCAATATTTATATAATTTAAAATAAATGAATTTCACTAGAATTTTTGATTTTATAATAAAGATATGAAATATCTTCATGAATTACAGAGCGCAGCAAAAACATCGAACTCGTGATACTAATATCCATAAATTTCCATGCAGATAAACTAAGAAGAAAAAATAAGCAAAGAAGAAAAAATATAATAATATTCATACGAAATAATTAAAATCGCATCACATTATGTTAAATGCTGTAATGAGAACAAATTGCAATTAGAGCTTTCCTCGCTTTATAATCGCGAATGCCGTTTCCACTATATACATTTTTTTTTGTCCGTCTCTATTCCTTCCAGACAATGTTTTTTTCCTATACATCCTCTTGCGTCTTGCGTGCATTAGCTATGTAAATTATTTAATTCCTGTCTTCTTAATTGGCTTGAAGTGCGCGGTAGCAAAGATACATTAAAACGCGATCTAAATGGCTACGGAAAGTTAACTGCAAACTAAATTATATAACGATTTATATGCAAGAGATTTTTTCACAAATATCAATATTAAACAGTTAATTTTCTATTAATCGATGATAAATTTAGATTAAGTTGATTGAATTCAAATTATCCATGTAAATTAAATTTAGTGTTTCCAATTATCTAATCTAAAGCAATTAAAAATTATAATAAGTTTTATACTAAGCAAATGTTTTTCACATTTAAAATATTGAATTAATTATACAATAAAATGTGATTTTTAATGATTAAGTATGCATAATAACGCTAAATAATTGTTTTAATTGTGCATACAATATGTGATTACATAATTTATGGCAAGTTAAGAAATATGTCTGGAATATGAATAATACGTTGTAACTTAGAGAAATCTACATGGAATAATATAGATTTACTGAATTAAATACTAATATGTGTAAATAATCTATATAATTATCAAATTTAAAGTTTTCTTGTTACACAAATATTAAACAATTGTAAATGCAAAAATAAAAATGGAGAACAATATGTATCTAATGTAAAATAGCATTAAACTCTAATTAAATCCATAATTTAAATAAAATAATTTATTTATGTTCTTTAATGTTCAAAAAAATAATCAAAGAAATGAACAATGATTTTAAAACTATTTTTTCTCAATAACCATAATTTATTTGTAAATTTAGATTTTCAAGGAATAAAGTGTGTTTTTTTTTGTAGTTGTTGTGTAATTGTAGTCTTGTAATTTGAAAAAATGACTTACAAAATGTATTATTTTGTCTCGATAAACAAAATATACTATTGTTAATAATTAAAACTAAATTTATTCTGAAGATTTCATGATTTTCTTGAAATTGATTGATGATGATTGAAAAATATTGCATTTAGATTCTATAGAAAATCAAAGTCTATAGAATGTAATATATTTTTTTAATAAACACTATAGATAAAATTTGATTTCTTTGTTGTAATTATAGCTATGTCGATTTTCTTGTAAATCGCTGTCAAATTTGAAAATGTGTAGTGTCTAGATTCTAGAAAATCCAGAATGTATTAATTTATTATTTTTTTCAATAAAAATGAAATCTTCAAGAAATAAATCTGTTTTTGTCTTGTAATTATCAACTATATAAATTTTGGTTTCTTTAGTTCTTTAGTATTTTCTTATATAAATACGATTATTTATTTTGAAAATTAAAGCTAAATATATAAATTCTTAAATGAGAGCTTTTTAATTAAAAAAAAACTTGTAAAGTCATTCAGTTTTTACATTTTACCACCAATGACTAATATATATTTCAAAGTATATATAAAAGTAAAATAATTAGAAATCACAAAACAACTTTGGTCCTAATAGTAATAATTATTGTTTTCATACAAATAGCTGTAAAATTTGAGAAAAAAGATTATAAATGTCTTAGAGTAATTTAGTTAATATCACATATAATTATGATGTATTAATATAAATTACTCAAGAAATGTATAAGGAATATAAAAACATAACGTTCATGGAATATAAATGCGAAAGCAGCGGCAATTAACTATAAATAAAGCATAACTGTATTAATTATGCGATAGGCATTTCTCGCACGAATCTCGTGAATTATTAGAAAGCAATTAAAGGGAATTTAAATGTTTGCTCGCTGACGAGGGAATCGCGTGTTAGGAATAAAGGTCGTTCACTTACTACTAGCTTTATCATTATATTTACCTCCGTTTTTTCCTTCCTTTTACACACAATTTCTTCATTTATTTTTAGATTAGAAATTAACGCGTTTATTTCAGTTCAGTTCAGTTTTTTCAATATAACTTTTTTATTTAAGCATATTTATTGAACACAATCTGTGCCAAAGGAAGTCATAAATATATTGAAAATTTTACAAAAAAAAATGCTTTTCATAGTTAATCTAATTTCATATAAAAAAGGACAATCTAACAAAAAAAAATTTAGTGTAAAATTAAGAATATTTATTTAAATGATGTACAGGGCTTTCCAAACTAACCAACAACCACAAATGATATCCCTGGGTGGAGGTCGTATGTGATTCCAATTCGATGTTGTCCATACAAAAGACCAAGATGTACGTATCATTTCCTGAGAAACAGACATACGTATAATTGAACATGAAGCTCCTTCTCAATAAGATTGCACGATCCGTATTCTTTGGAGAGTTCTGCTTAATTGCGTAGGTGCACAATTTGCACGATTTTTTGTTTAGTGGTTTGATCTTGGTATTTAGGATTGATCCGTGGCTTCTTCGATCATTTTGTGGACCATGCAGCATGGTGCTAATAGTAGGCATGCAGCATACTTCGAAGAAATTGGAGATGTACATCGAGTTATAGGGTTTAGGCCTGATATTTGGTGCGTTTGTTGTTATTTGGACAAGAATCCGTAGCGTGCGTAAATTCCTGGCACCTTCAACAAGGGATGGGAACTGGTGAGGTGCTCCCAACTGCCGGGAAATGTTAGTTTTTGTAGAAGAAGCCCTCACGCAGAAGTCGCTGGAAAGGGTCCATGCATCCAGTTATTATGCGGATTTTAAATCTTAGCGTCCGTAATGTCTTGGTCCATTTTTGTGAGCACACAAGACAACGAGGTGGTGTAAGTAGTTTTATTAGACGCTTTAGGAAGGTTGCTCTTACCAAAGCTTGAAATGTGACCCCGGCCCTTCATATCTTTGAGATATGCGAGGACAATGGTCTTGGAGATTGTTTTTTTTTAACAAGAAGCCTGTTTTTATTTGTATTATTGGGTTTTTGGACAGTTGAGTTCTTCTCGTCGCCTCGCGGTTGTCTGAAAACAGAATGTTTTTCATTGAGGTTTATCCGCCAGCTACATTTTGAGAAGTTTTGAAAGTATTTGCGTCGACTCTTTGACTGAAATCGCTATCAGTTGCTCGTAGTTTTTGTTAGTTTTTGAATTTAGTGTTAGACTGTTTTTGGTCGATATAGTTTCCTCCTCATCTGCTCCCATACGCCACCCGTAGGCTCTGAAAAGCAAATATGAATGTTCAGAACATTCCTCCTCTGGTTTGATTATTATATATACATATTCCATACGAATACACAATACCGCAATATAGTGGACACTTGTACAAGATTTTAAATTAAAAAAAAGAATAAATAAAACATCTACTTTAGAAAAAGTACACAGCGCTGTCGAAGAACAACCATATTGTACCGAGTCTCCAACTGATGTGTGAATGATTGAATTTTCTTGTAATATTCTAGGATAATTCAGGTAAAAATTCTACCATCATCAAAAATACTGATACTCCAAGATACCCATCGATCATTCAGGTAAAAGGACCAATTTAATTTATATTATATTAAAATTTTCTGGCGGAATACTTAATATTATTCTATATCTACTAAATTAGTTAATATTTGCAGTTTTTGTACAACCAACATCAACTATGGATACCTTCGAAATGTTTGATCTTGAATTGGACTTCCAAATGAGACATATTACGGTGGAGGGTGAAAAAGTAACGTTATGTTTGAATAAACTCACAGATGATGGAATATATCTTCAAACAACTTTCATCAAGAATGTGGTCATTTATAAGCACATTGATTTGTGCCCGCATTCGGGATTGATGACTGTTATTTATGAATATTCCAAATATTACGAAGGTTTTGATGTTGAAAGGAATTATCCTGATGAAATGATGTATACACAAGATTTTGAAGAGCAAGCTGTGGTACGAAACAAGGTCGGATTAGGAGATGCGTGTAAAATGGAAATACATGAAGATGAGAACTAAAATAAAAATGTTCAGATCTTGCTAAAAAAATGTAATATTTACATTACATTTTTTTCTGCATGATTACTGGAAAAGTAGGAAGCATTTCGAGTTTAGGAGCAGAATTGGTACAACTATAATCAAGTTTTACGTTAAATCGATGAAATGAATAATATAATAACATATTAATGTGGTGGAGTAAATTTTAATAAATTATTTGTAAACTATAAACAAAAAAATTGTAAAATGTATAATAAAATAAATATTATAATAACAAACTAATTATAAAATAAATATTTTAATAAATTTGATCAAAATTATAATATTAGTACCGTCTCTTAATTTTAAGCTACGTTCAATTATTCATGATCGGCTGATTGAATATACTCACAATTGTTCGTACAAACGTACAATGAAGTCAAATTAAATTAAGCAAATATTTAAATGTATTTGAGATTTGTTGTGGTATTGTAGTAGTCTGTATTTACTATAACATCTTTACTATACTATCTATACTATATTTTATTGCATCAAATAAATGATATAACATATAAATAACTTATATAATTCAAAAAATAACATTAATATGAACGTAAATATCATATATTACATTATAAAACAACTATGGATCACTAAAGGTACATACATATCGTATAAATTTAAAGTAAGTTAATGTGAACGAAGTTTATCAAAAAATATTATATTCATTCGTTTTTAATAAATTAAATTATTCGATTAACATATATTTGCTTATATCACAATAAATTATGTACGCATTAAATACGTTAATCGAACACTGGAGTATTTTAACTACATACATAATTAGAACACAAGTTTCGTGAGATATATTGTGCATTTAACTTATATTCGAATGAACTTTTCCAAAGAATATACGATCAAACGTATGGTACATTGTGTATGCATTATGTACGTTAAGCGAACACTTGAGTATTTTAAATACATACATAAATACCAAGTTTCGTGAGAAATATTGTGTATTTAACTTATATACGAATGAAGTTATTCAAAGAATATACGATCAAAAGTATGGTAAATTGTGTATGCATTATGTACGTTAAGCGAACACTGAGTGTATTTTACATACATAAATAATTAAAATTTCAAGTTTGGAGAGATATATTATGTATTTAAGTTATATTCAATTTATAGGTATTGTCTATGTCCGTACAATAAAGTAGATAAACAATAAACAGTGTACGTTTGTATGAATTTAAAGTACGTTAGTGCGAATGAAGTTTTTCAAACAATTTCCGATTAACGTACATTAAAAATACGATTAAAAGTATGATGAATTGTGTACGCTTATGTACGTTAATCGATCACTGAAAAATTTTAAACACATACATAATTAGAATACCAAGTTTCGTGAGATATATTGTATATTTAACTTATATTGGAATGAAGTTTTCAAAAGAATATAGATAAAAAGTATGATAAATTGTGTATGCATTATGTACGTTAAGCAAATACTGAGAGTATTTTACATACATAAATAATTAGAATTCCAAGTTTCGTGAGATATATTGTGTATTTAACTTATATTCGAATGAAGTTTTTCAAAGAATATACAATTAGAAGTATGGTAAATTGTGTATACATTATGTACGTTAAGTGAACACTGAGAGTATTTTAAATAGTTAAATAATTAGAATACCTTGTTTGGAGAGATATATTATGTATTTAAGTAATATTTAATTTATCGGTATTGTCTATGTCCGTATAATAAACAATAAATTTTGTACGTTTGTATGAATTTAAAGTACGTTAGTGCGAATTAATTTTTCAAAAAATTTCCGATTAACGTACATTAAAAATATGATTAAAAGTATGATGAATTGTGTACGCATTATGTACGTTAATCAAACACTGCAGTATTTTAAATACTTAAATAATTAAAATATCAAGTTTGGAGAGATATATTATTTATTTAAGTTATATTCAATTTATCGGTGTTGAGTATGTCTGTATAAGAAAAAGTAGATAAACAATAAACAGTGCACGTTTGTATAAATTTAGAGTACGTTAGTGCGAATGAAGTTTTTCAAACAATTTCCGATTAACGTACATTAAAAATATGATTAAAAGCATGATGAATTATGTACGCTTATATACGTTAAGCGAACACTGAGTGTATTTTACATACATAAATAATTAGAATTCCTAGTTTGGGGAGATATATTTTGTATTTAATTAACATTCAATTAGTCGGTTTTGTCTATGTCCGTACAAAAAAGGAGATAAACAATAAACAGTGTACGTTTGTATGAATTTATAGTAAGTTAGTGCAAATGAGGTATTTCAAACAATTTCCGATTAACGTACATTAAAAATACGATTAAAAGTATGATGAATTGTGTACGCTTATGTACGTTAATCGATCACTGGAAAATTTTAAATACATACATAATTAGAATACCAAGTTTCGTCAGATAAATTGTGTATTTAACTTATATTGGAATGAAGTTTTTCAAACATTATACGATTAAAAGTATGATAAATTGTATATGCATTATGTACGTTAAGCGAACACTAAGAGTATTTTAAGCGAACACTGAGAGTATTTTAAATACTTAAATAATTAGAATTCCAAGTTTCGTGAGATATATTGTGTATTTAACTTATATTCGAATGAATTTTTCCAAAGAATATACGATTAAAAGTAAGATAAATTATGTACGCTTATGTACGTTAATCGAACACTGGAGTATTTTAAATACATAAATAATTAGAATACCAAGTTTCGTGAGATATATTGTGTATTTAACTTATATTTCAATGAAGTTATCCAAAGAATATACGATCAAAAGTACGATAAATTGTGTATGTATTATGTACGTTAAGCGAACACTGAGAGTATTTTAAATACATCAATAATTAGAATACCTAGTTTGGAGAGATATATTATGTATTTAAGTTATATTCAATTTATCGGTATTGTCTATGTCCGTACAAGAAAAAGTAAATAAACAATAAACTGTGTACGTTTGTGTGAATTTAAAGTATGTTAGTGTGAATGAAGTTTTTCAAACAATTTCCGATTAACGTACATTAAAAATACGATTAAAAGTATGATAAATTGTATATGCATTATGTACGTTAAGCGAACACTGAGAGTATTTTAAATACTTAAATAATTAGAATTCCAAGTTTCGTGAGATATATTGTGTATTTAACTTATATTTGAATGAATTTTTTCCAAAGAATATACGATTAAAAGTAAGATAAATTGTGTACGCTTATGTACGTTAATCGAACACTGGAGTATTTTAAATACATAAATAATTAGAATGCCAAGTTTCGTGAGATATATTGTGTATTTAACTTATATCTCAATGAAGTTATCCAAAGAATATACGATCAAAAGTACGATAAATTGTGTATGTATTATGTACGTTAAGCGAACACTGAGAGTATTTTAAATACATCAATAATTAGAATACCAAGTTTCATGAGATAAATTCTGTATGTATTATGTACTTAAATAATTAGAATACCTAGTTTGGAGAGATATATTATGTATTTATGTTATATTCAATTTATCGGTATTTTCTATGTCCGAACAAGAAAAAGTAAATAAACAATAAACAGTGCACTTTTGTATGAATTTAAAGTACGTTAGTGTGTATGAAGTTTTTCAATCAATATCCGATTAACGTACATTAAAAATACGATTTAACGTATAATAAATTATGTACGTTAATCGAACGCTGACTGTATTTGAAATAGTGAAATAATTATGTTGATTGTTTGTTGTTGTTATTCGAAGTTGATTTTGATGCATAAATGGAAATAAGATTACGTGGCATAAAGCACGCGGCTTTATTAATGGTCTCCGAGCCGTACAAGGAGAGATGGTCTGTTTGCTTGAACTATAATATTTATATATGCAAAACATTACAACAACACATTTATCAGGAACTTTCATTTTCCAGTACAAATACTCCGCGCCGTGACAATAACTTATGACGAGCATTTTTCTTCGCCGCGCGACATCTTAGACAATAATGCACTATAAAATTAAGTTTGCCAACGGCGGTTCGCATTTATATTTATATGCCGCCGTCCCGGAATGGACGTGCATGCATCCACCACGACCCATGAACGAATTGCATCTTCTGGGTTACGTAAGGTGACGCGCTGGTCCGATGAATGGAAATGGAACGCTTTTAGGTGATCATTTTTCCACACATCCTTCATACACAACGTACACTACCATCAACAACATACACTACCTTTTAAATAGACATTAAATTAATTTAACTGACAATACAAAATGACACGAATATAAACAGCACAAGTTTATTTAGTCCGTAATACTTCTTGAAGCAAATAATTCCAAATAAAAATTGTACTCTTACAAATGATTATAATAATAAATGAAATACAAATTAATATATTTACAGTAATAACTCGAATAGTCCTGGTATTCGATTCCGCCTATATTCTGGACTAATTGAAGACTTTAAAAACCCACATATAGTGTATGTAGAAGTATATAGAAGAAAAATAAACAACCATTAATGTAACAATAACAAGCTTGTTTACTAATTTAGAAAAAAAGTACTGTTAGAGTTATTACTATTATTTGTTTTGAATATATTAATTGAGTATTTATTTTCTGAATTTACAATATAACACGGTTAGGTGTTGTATGAAATCGTGTTAAACGAGATTTCTCCTATAACTCCATTGATATAAATTGCATTACATTCTTGTCCCAATATTTTTAACGCGTTATAGAAACTCTCGTTATATGGGAATATACTGTATAATTGAATGAAATCCGAATTGTTAAAAAACAAAATTAGTTGATAAAATCTGTTTATTTAAAAATAAATTATTACATAAAATTACAAACGTTAATATAGAAAAATCTAAATTATTTTATAAAACCGGACTATTCGAGTTATTGCTTTTCCTAACTAAATTGAATAGAATTACACTCCGGTAAAATGCAAATTAAATTACATTTACTTAAATAATACTTAAATGAATTGATATTAATCCAGTGGTCCATCCAAGGAAACTAGTATGCATATTGATTGCATATTTTATGTTTACTTTTTTTTTTACTATTCAGATATTTATGTTTTGAAGAATAAATTATATAATTTTAAAAGTATAAAGCATGGGTGTGCGAACCGATATAAACTTAACCCAAAAGGGGTAAAAGTTAATTCTTGAGGGTAATAAGAATGTAATTCCTGCGTACTTTACATAAATTAACTGAAATTAAACAAGTGGTCCATCCAAGGATACTAGTTGCTTTGCTTACATAATTTATGTTTATATTTTTTCTACTATTTTGATATTTATATTTTCTGGCGTACCCCAGATAAGTTAAAAATGAATGAAATGGGGGTAATATGAACGTTTACTAATATAAATTCTGTGCATTCATAGTGATGTAATGCCGACGTACATTAATATATTTTGGAGTAATAGGTAAAAAAGTTATCAGGGCATATGTCTTACTTTTCACTATAAAAAAGTGATAATAATAAAGGTTTAAGTAATCCAAATTCGGCAACAGTTTTCTATATTCATACATTGCTCACGGTTAATTGTTTTCTTGGTGGATTGTGATATACAAGGAATATATCCTTAATTTTACCTATGTCCTATATAATTTAGGAAAAACATGGAGTTTTGTAGTAAAGTATGAATTCATAGCATACATTCATAGCTAATAGTCTCTACATGGTTGATAGTAATTTGCGAAGAAAACGTCGTAAGAAAATTACATAATAATTAACCTACATTCTTTTGGTACATAAAATTAAGTTTAACAACGGCGATTTAATCATAAAGTATGGATTTGTAATTCCATAAATTCCAGAAAATATTCATATCTGGTGGTCGATTGTGAATTTAGTGTAAGAAATGCCATTAACAGAAGGAGTCTTGCTTTGATAATTGGCAGAAATAGAATTGAGTAAAATAGTGTTTTTTATTTGTAGTAAAGTATGAATGCATACCATATATTCATAGTAGATGGTCTCTACAAGGTTGATAGTAGTCTGTGTGGAAAACCTCTTAAATCATATAATGATTTACCTATACTCTTTTGTTGAAGAAAAATAAGTTTGACAAAGGCGATTTCATCATAAAGTATGGATTTGTAATTTCATAAATTCAATTTGGGTAGAAAACCTTGTAAGAAACGCTATTAACAGTTTACCTATTTTCTAACTGACACTCTGATGAATGATAGGAGTTTAATAGATTTTAGGAAACAATTAGTGCTGGAACGGTAGCAATAAATAAAATTGGTGCCGGGTCAGAAAGTGTTCCCATTTGGTGAGTGGTAATTACAGCACGAGGGGCGAGGAGGACGCCCTTCCTCCACTAATATTTTGTCCTGCGGCTAATGAGTAGGTAACTAAAATCACATTACGCGAACGTGCATGTACGTCGGTCACGAGGGATGAAGAGGACGAAGATAGAAAATGTCGGTGATGGTAGTGGTGGTGGTGGCGCCGCCGCCGCCACAGCCGCCCCCTTCGAAACCATCTCCTCCTCTTTCTTCGGCCCGGTTTCAATCTCCTTGCGACTAACGTTGATAAATTCGACTCCATTTTTCTTGCTCGCATCGCATCCTTTCTAACGCAAGAACTAAAATAGAAACCCCATTTTCCCTCCTCCACCTCTTCCGCAGCTTCAACATTTATTTTTTTTAGTTAGCTCTCTTTTTTTTAATTCTCCATGGTTTCTGGTAAATGAACTTTTGATTAAAAGGCAAGCGCGTCTCTAATTGCTAAATTACAGAAACAGAACGCGCATCCCTTCCTTCCTGATCCCAATCCCCTAAACCGATTTCTTCAGTTTTCTTCTCTTTCTCTTCCTGATTAATCCTCGCGAACGAAACGAGAGGAAGGATTATTGCGGGCCGCTGTCGCTCTCTTAATGGCCCGTGATTTTCTTAAACGGCCGAAAAGTTGTTAGCACCAGGCATTACCGCAAAGATTACCATGATTAGTCTTAGAGAGGTTTTCCCTCATTGCTCGTTATGTAAGTCTCGTTACTATTACGGACGCGCCATCAATTCCGGCCTAACTGCGACTCGTAGAGTCGTATTAAAATTGATCGGAGCTCTTTAACGCAATTTTATGTAATCACCGAAAAGCAACAACGGCTCTGCTCAAGAAGTTGAAGATGAGAATGTGGATGAAGTATGGAAGGCGAAAAGAGAGAGATAGAGAGAAGCGGATGGATGATGAGGTTGGCGGCGGTCGCCACTTCGGGTCTCTGACGACTCGAAGAAGGCGGCGAAAAAAATTGGAGGCAATTTACCTGAAACACAAAAGCACATCAATTCGAATTGCCCGTAGACTTAATGTCTTAATATAATGGATGGCGGAGACGCACTTCGCTCCGCGTGTAATTTAATTAGCATTCATTCGTTATATATGTTCACCGCAATATACGTTATTCTATGAAATAACTAATCCATTATAAAATTATTCACTATATATAATATCGAATTATTTCATAGTACTGAATTAACCAGTTATTTCATAGAATATCTAATGAAAATAGTTTCGCTCTTGCAGTTTAACTAATAATGATTTAGATAAAGTGTGTTAGATGTTATTTTGTTATATTTGAATATAACAAATATTCATAATATTCATTACGCAAATAACGATTTTTTATGTCTTCACTTTTGCTATAATTTATTCACAACTTCGCGAGCTAATTAACTTATCATCCTACACTCAAATTAAAACTGAAAGTATTGCCATTCCAATGAGGCTAGTCGCAGTTTTCTGCATTCATCTGCTACAAGTTTTCAAAATTTAGATGCTGAAAAGGACCATCTTCACGTTTTATTTATTTTTATTCTATAGACTATCTAATTATTTGAAAGAACTGAAATAACCAGTTATTTCATAGATTTCTAATGTTTTACTATTTTACACTTTAACTAATTATACCATATAAATAATATTGGTTGTGATTTAGGTAAAGTTTGTAAGATATTATTTTCTATATTTTATCGAAAATTATGTAACCTTTTTTATTTATATTATTGCGTAAGGAGGGCGCCACCATTATGAAATTTATTATGTAAAGAAAGTTACGTAATGTTCTTAACGTAACCGAGAAATGATTTTTTTTTTCAATGTCTTTACTTTTTCTTGCTATCCGCTCGACCTAATTAAATCATCGTATACTCAAATTAAAGATAAAGTCTTACCTTTCCAACGAAACTAAAGGCTTGTTTCTTACAAGTTGTCAAATATGTTGATTTCAAGATAATTTAATGCGAAAACCGCTATTCTATACAATATCTAATTATTTCATAGTAATGAAATGACCAGTGATCTCATAGAATATCTAATATAAATAGTTTGGATATTTCACATTAACTAATTATAGCATATAATAGTTAGTGGTCGTGCTTTAGGTAAAGTATATAGCAAATGATTTTCTATACTATCGAAAGTTATATAATTTCTTTTCAAATTTATATTATTGCGTAAGAAGGGCATCACCATTACGTAATTTATTATGAAACAAAATTTACGTAAGATTTTCGATGTCTTCACTCTTGAATTGCTTGACAATCGCATGAAATAATTCGATCATCGTGTATTCAAATTAAAGCTTAAAGTCTCACGTTTGCAATAAAATAACTGGCAGCTTTTTGCTTGCATTTGTTTATTTGCTACAAACTGTCAAAAATGTAAATGCTCAAACAAAAAAAATCTTAAACGTTTAACGTTAAAATCGTTATTCTATACAATATCTAATTGTTCCATATACTTGTGGTTATGATTTGGGTAAAGTGCGTAAGAAATAATTTTCTATACTTTACCTTGTTATTTTAAAAGAGAAAATAATTTGTAGCTAATTTACAGATTGTCTAGTTAAAGTATGAAATACTATAATTGTTATATAAATAAACTAATTACACCTTTCCGCCAATTACACGGTGTACAGGTTCATGAGAAAAACGTGTAAATCGAAATTGTGACTTTTGTAAAACCGTGTAAATCAAAAAGTATGCAAAAAAAACGCATATTTTCGTTGTTTATTAATTATGAAGTTTTTTCATCTATGTTAATGTTCCTTTTAATCAAATAAAGTTTGTTTTTAACATTTATTATTAATTTTTTAAACCGTGTAAAAGTGAAAACTTGTAAAGAAAGTACCGTGTAAAACGAAGGATAGGTGTATTTCATTTCAATATTTATATATAAAATTAATTCATTACAAACACTTGGAATCATTATTGATATACTAGAGACTAGGATCTATATATCACCTATCCGGTGGAGTCCATTTATTGTTTGATCTGCTTCACTTAACAAACTATTACTAAAGTAAAACGTTCTCACAGGAGCGTGTACTAATGCGATATTTATCACGGGAATTGCCAATTAACCGCAAACCTCAAGTTCCTCTCCTCGTTCTTGTTGTTGTTGTATTTTTTTCTTTCCTTTCTTTCTAAGCCACTTCGTCTTCTTCTACTACTAACCACAACACCCTGCCTACAACTTACACAACTCTCACCTAACCGTCCCACAGAAAAAAAAAAGATAAATTATATAACGTTTCTCTTTCAGTTTCAATTGAAAAATAATGAATGAACCTACAATTAAGTAATTTTATTGCTAATCAAAGTAATTATAACAAATGTTAATATTAGATCTATATTCAAAGTTTTTTGAAATATCTTTTAGAATATATTCATATGTTTGTAAATGAACAAAACAACTGTAAATATGATCTTTTAGTTCCCTATACACGATGACTAAACTGTAACCAAAGTCACTCGATGCGTGAAATTTCAAAACCGGGCCTTTCAAATCAGTACAGTAGGAAATTGCAGAGGGAAAGAAGTGTATTGGACGATGTTCCCCTTCTTCAGAAGAAATCCATTGGGACCACGTGAATACATAATGCGTATGTAATTCCTTTATGAAACTACCCTCTTGCAAATCTCTTGTGGGCATTGGCTGTTAAAATCTGTAATTGAAAGTAGCTTTGTACTTTTTTAGTATCACAATGTAAGTACATTAAAGCAACATAGATCATATATGACAAAAAACTTTAAAATTCACCCCTATTCTCTTCACAAAATAACAGTTTTCATTTTGAATTTGTCTTTTTAATATGGAGGATTTAAAAAGGATTTCGACATCTGCAATTTATGGATGGGAATTGTCGGGTTTATTTTATTAACAGCAATATTAAGACATTTCTGCAGATTATATTACAATATATAACATTTCGTTTCGAATGTGTTGAAAATGCTTCGATCAGTGCGGATTTACGGTTGGAAAATTTTAAAACTAACCAAAAATATTTTTTTCTATACAGTTTAAGTTCTTTTAGGGCTGTTTATTTTTTATGCGGTTTCAAATAGTACGGGATATTGGGAGAACCTATATTCGTATTATGCGAGGTATTGTGGTAAAAGCCAATATTAAGACATTTCTATAGATTGTTTTAGAATTTATTAAAATTAGTGTAATTTCATTGCAAAAGTGGACAAAAATCAAAAGAAATTTAAAAAAATCATACAAAATTACTTTTTTTTGTGCGATTTAAAAGTATTCGATTAGTGCGGTTTCAAGTATTTAAATAGTGCGGTATAATGCCTGAACAGATTATCCGCACTATGCGAGGTATTGATGTATTTGTTTATTATTTGTTGTAAAAACTTTGTGTAAATTAATCCAAACTTGTTAAGTTTCTTTTAGTGCCATTTATTTTTATGCGGTTTTAAAGTTTTCAGTTAGTGCGGTTTCAAATAGTCCGGAATATTGGCAGAACTATGTCAGAACTATATGCACTATGTGAGATATTGTGATAACAGCAATGTTGAGATATTTCTACAGATTATTTTACAATTTATTAGAATTAGTAAATTTCAATTGAAAAGTGTTGAAAATGCTTCGATCAGTACGGATTTACTATAGTACGGTTGTAAAATTTCAAAAGAAACCAAATTTATGATGAACAAAAATTTAAAAAAAAGTATACAAAAATAATCGTTTTTCTTTATTCTATACAGTCAAATTCCTTTTAGTGTTATTTATTTTCAGAATAAACAGAATTGACAGAACTGATTTGCATCCGCACTATGCGAGGTATTGATGTATTAGTTTATTAGTTTTTTCAAAAATTTTGGGTTTGCGTATAATTATGTAATTTGTGTAAATAAATCCAAACTTGTCAATGTTCTTTTAATGCTATTTATTTGTAAACAGTTTTATAGTCTTCGATTAGTGCGGAATTTTGCCTGAATATGCGGAATATCCGCACTATTTGAGTTATTGATGTATTTGTTAATTCATTATTGCAAAAACTTTGAGTGTATAAATTACATTTTTTTTTGTATTTGCGAATAAAGAGCGGCATTTTTTTTTGTACATTTGCCGTGAAAAGAAGAAATAGTCCAACTTTCATCCCCCAGATGATGAATCTGTAACGCAGTTGAAGTATCGACCGCACCCTCGAATTCCACCCTCGCATCAATCTGCAAATGTTTGCAAGAGATGTCGCTCCATGCAAAAAAAAATCATCCCCATTCCTATTTTCGTATCACATTCAACAAATAGCATCAATATTTAACTATTACTTAGTTTTTATTTATTTTTTAAAAAATAATCAATAAATTAATAATGAAATTAAACTTAAAATAAACTAAAGTTTTTAAGAACATTTTTTCTGAATATTTCTATCATTTTATTTAACAAATCTTTCTGTTACTTAATAGAAAATACATTTAATAAATATTTTTAATCTAAAGATTAAATAACTTAAAATAAATTTCTATATATTGGAAAATATACAATAAATTATGTGTAAAAATAGAGTAAATGAAAACTTTTCTCATTAATTTAAATATTTTTTTTTAAATTCACTACTATTTCATTATTGTTTAGATAATTAAATAAAATTATAGGAAAATTTATCTTTTTATAGATTGAAAAAGTTCAATTTTTTACAAAATCAAATTAAATTTTACTAATTATTTTTTTAATTATTCTTACTATAGAAAACTAATAGAAAATTGTAAATTTGAGATTAATTTAAAATGGTTGAATAATAAAATTTTATAACGAAATATATTTGTTCAATTGTAAAACTAAATATATTTTCAAGATATGTATCATATTTAAATTCAACATTTATTATATTTTATTTCTAACGTATGGTTCAACAACATTTAAAATGTATGTATTTGCAAATATATTTTAATATTCCCATGTAAATTTATGAATGAATTATTTATTTGCGTCTATTAATTTCATGCGCTGTTATAAATATTTATAAATGAAATAAATATTTAAAGTCTCGTTAAACGTATTTTATAGCCAATTACTTATAATACGCCGTGCTGCAAAATAGTTTACAATCAGCGATAATCTAGATCATGACTTTGTAATATTCAAACAAATTATGTATGTTGAAATAATTCTAATAAACTATTTGTTAATATTTTTTCTATACAGTTTACAGAAAAGGTGATTTTTATATTAAATTGTATATATTAATAAATAAATTATGTGTGAACAATAACATGCATTTTATATATGAAAAAAAATATATGTTAAATTTTAAGAAAATTGTTGTTACTTTATTAATTTTTATTTTTTATTGATGCTAATTTGAGCCAAAAAAGCTAAGAACCAAAGTTTTTGTGCTAAAACTATATTTGATAAATTCAAATAATATTTATTTATATTTATTATTTAATAATATCACTTTCCAAATCCAAAGAAAATTCGTATTATAATATTTTTTTTATCAAAATATAACAAAACAAAACATATATGGTAAATCCTAAAAAAAAACAAAAAGTCTCAGGAATTTTTACGTTTATATTTGAATAAATAAAAATAGAATATTCAAATTTCTATTTTTAACCGTATTTATATTCTGCAAGTAATGATTAAGATATGTCAATTATTTGTAATAATTTATAAATCGATTGGATTGCCAATTTCAGAGATGCTGGAAAGTTAAGTATTAGAAAAACTTGGGGTAGAAGTGACAGATTGTTTTATGTGGAGTTAAAACAAATAGAGGAAGAATGTATTTTTAAATCATTATGACAACATTTTTTTAGTATATGATGATATTGAATTGATGATAAAGATGTATAAGTGAGCCAATGAGTATGACGGATTCGGGATCTTTTGGTAGACAGATTTGTGTCTATTTGTTGCATTTGCATTTTATGTAAACGTGCCAAATCTCAAAAGACTGCCCAATATGAACATTAACTATGTAAATAATTTTGTGAAAATTAAATGTATTCTATTAGTTTTGTAGAAGTTTAATATTGAAGTTATTTGATTACTATACATAATTGTTTAGTTATATAATAATTCTTCATTGAAATAGAAGATACAGGAAACTTTATAAAAATAAACTTATGCACTAAGTATACTTTCATAACTTGTAGATAATAAATATTAATCTTAATGTTAATAAAAACTGGTAACATATATAGATTTTGAATTATATGTGAATGGAAATTAAGTATAATATAATAAAATTATTCTAATTCACGTATTTTAGTATTTATATATGTATTTTTAAGAAAATAAATGTAAGTTAATAAAAACATTTTTTTGATTTAATGTTTATATTAAAAGATTATTAAATCTCCTTTATTTATTTATTAAAACTAAATAATCCATTAAAATTAATTAAGAAATGTAATTCAATTTATACGATGTTACATGTAATATGTGTATCTGTTTCTAATTATTTATTTTTTTTAAACAATTTCTAATATAATTACTTGATATGTAATATGTGAATTTTTCATTATTTCTTCAAAAATCAATAAAAAAAATTCATATATACAGAATAAAAAGATACTAATACAAAATGTACTTAGATTAAACTAAAATAATTAAATTTAAAATTTTTATTAATGTTGTCATTTTATATTGTAAATTAGTAATTATTATTAAATTAATGCTAACAATAGTACAAAAATGGATACACTTTTAAACGTTAAATGATTTTATTTTTATTAAATAACTAAATATATTCAAAATCGATTAAATTCAGATTTATTACATGATATTTGAATGAAACAGTAGAGATAGAGAGAGAAAAAAATGCTTCGTTAAATACGAATAACAGAAGATTTATTAGATGATATTTGAACCTCTCAATTGTATTCGACAATCCAATCCAGGGGGTGTTACGAGAGAGATGAATTATCGGCGTCGGCGGTTCACCCGCGCACTGCCGCCGACAGATGGCGCTGGCGTCGCGGCGCCTCCGGTACGTGGGTTTACCGCAAGGCGGTGCTCAAGTATCAAATTCTTGTAGGTAATACATAAAGCTGTCAGCGGCTTTAATTACCGGTAATTACGAGCTGACCGCTAAATGCTGTGCTCTCGCACCAACAATCTCCACCAGAAGACATATCTTATGCAAATTTCGGATCTTCGACGCACCCACGTGTCTCTTATAAAAAAAAACTCTCTTTCTATCTCGTTCTTGTTAAAGTAACCGAAGAGTTGTGTGGTAAAGGTGTAATTCGATCGGATCGGTTGCTTCTTCTGCAGTCGGCAAGATACCTCTTTTGTTTTTGCTCGTATAGGGGATTCCTCCCCCCTAACCGCTCGTCCCGTGCGACGGCAGGGAATGCGTGTTAAAGTACACAACAAGAAAATTATTAAATTTCTTGGAATAGTGACTGGGCCCTCGTTATGCATTTAACTCGAGATTAATAGTTTATATTCTCGTTATTTCGCTCCACCGAACAAAACGCCAACCACAAAAAGGCCATCAGCTAAAGAAGATCCGAAGAATCCGTGCGGTTCCCTACTTACTTTCTTATTTATTTATTTCGTACTTCCTTTTTTTCGTTCTTCAATTTCTTGATTCATTTTTTTATTTTGTTTCTACACGTCTCGTATTACATTTTTCTTACTTTGTTGCACAATTAAATATATACA
The DNA here is from genome assembly GCF_001412225.1 of Nicrophorus vespilloides. NCBI lineage: Eukaryota > Metazoa > Arthropoda > Insecta > Coleoptera > Silphidae > Nicrophorus > Nicrophorus vespilloides. The sequence goes on from NW_017095797.1 coordinate 91,681, forward strand.
CAAGATTTATTTCATTTAATCTTATACTTTACTTTATGAATTCATTATTCGTTCATTTTCTCTTTAATTTTATTGATTTATTTTCATTCATATTTTTACTATCAAATGAATGATTTTCTTCCATAAATAATTTCTAATTTATTGCACCAAATTGATTTTTTTTAATAAATTGTATTGATTTATAATTTTAATAAATTTATTAAGTACTTTTGCTTCACATATTATAAACATTCATAAGATCAGTAAGATCTCTATAACTTTGTATGTTTATGAATACACATAAGATATTATTATTGTTGCAGCTAATAAGAGTTTATTTATCAATTTACATAATTTCAGCAAAAAACTAGCATAATTTCATTTATAAATTATAAATAAAATAGTTGTAAAAATGAACACTATTATGAAATATTCTTATATTTTTTATTTGTTTGCTGAAATCTTATAAAATCTGAAACGTAATATATTTTATTAATTATAATTGATTAGCTAGATAAAAGTGAACATAAAATACTAAATAAATACAAATTGTAAAATTATTTAAAATTTATATAAAAAATTAACAAAAATTTTATACAATTAAATAAACGCGTTTAAGCAATTATTTTAATTAATTATAAAATATTAGTTGTATCTTAAAATCAATGCTAAACAAAGTTAATTGATATTTACTGAGAAATCTAATAACATGTTTAAAACAAATTGATAAATTACATAAAATTAAGTAAAATGGTTGAAAATTTTCAAAAAAATAACATTTTTATTTTTTAAATTATTCACAGCTAGTAAACAAAAATGATTCATAAATAATAATGTTTCATAAATAAATTTTACTTTGTCACTAAACCATTTCTTTTTATTCAATTAAACATATTACAAAAGCCGAAGAAGAAAGTATGACTTAAAATGTAACTTAATATCCAAATTATCGAATCAGCATTAATCGAGGAAGCTCTAAAAAATGTATTACTTACATATATTACTCATTTATAGTGTTTTATATAAAAATTATTCACATTTTCCCATTGAGAAAATAATTATGAATGATCATTTATAAGACATTAAAGAAAACTTATCAATATTTTGAAGTAAATTATTAATTATGTGTATTGAATGAAATGAGACTTAAACAAACTTGAAAAATAAAAGTTTACTAAATTACTGAATATTTCGTCACCTACAACTAAACTTACATTGAATTATTAATCCATAAATTAATCCAGCTTTCATAATAAATTACTTAACATTTCGTCACCAGAAATCCAAATATCACATTTACAATCAATCAATTAGCAACGTTGTATTTGTTATCCAAAGGAAATTATTCTATCTTTTCGTATAGAGTAAATACATAAATAAGAAATCAAAATATTTATGATAATAAATTCATAACGTCTCAATAACAGTAGGGTATGAGGAGAGCGAAGGGAGCGACGGGAGGGCCGGCGGCGCCCATACACCGACGCCCGTCCCGACGCCTCTGACGAAGATGGATCGCCCGACATCACCGGACAAGATCAATTGAATTTCTTTCCGCTTATATTCCGCCACCGCCGATACCGAAAGGGGGATGCCCTTCCGAATGGAATTACCGAATGCCTTCTACTCCACCATCCTTCTCTTCCTCTTATACCATTTCATATACACATCCTTGTTTTTTTCGCTATGCTTCTTTTCTCTTCTTCAAACAAACAGAGAATGAAGAAGAAGAAGAAAAAAATAAGCTAGACCTTGTTTCCTTGAGAAATCCGCATGCACTACACACGCAGGGGTGAAAGTAACAGACAACAATGAAGACTAGGGTGAAGGAGGGAAAAAAAATTGTACGCTAGAAGTTTAACTAAACTTAAAAAGCTCCCCCTCTTTGCTAAACGCAGGCGAGCAAAAAGGAAGGAATGCTCGAAGGGCATTAATCAAATCTAGACCAAAGCAAAAATCAATTAATTCAGCATTGATGTTAGAAACGTTTTCTACACTTATTATTTGTTTTCATCCAAATTTAACGATAATATTATTAGGTTGGTGCATAATTATCAAGCGTTTTTTAAAATAATTATTCTAAAGCGTTGTCTATTTCTACTTAATAACTATTTCCATTTGCATAGAAGACGGTATTAAAAAAGTATTGAAAGCAGCAATTTTTATGAACAAAAAAACTCGCTTACAACGCGTGATAATTATGCACAAACCCAATATTAAAACAAAGTTTTTTTTTTTTCAAAATATTATGCAATCAATTCTTGATTAATTTTCATTAATTTATTAGTCATTTCAACAAAATATAGTTCATCAATAGTGCGGCTACGATCAGTACGGATTCATTTTAATTCGGTTTGAAAATTAATAATAAATTCTAAGAAAATATTCTCTTTTCGTAGTCAAGTCTGCTTTTTGTTCCTGGTTTCAAAAACTCCAAAACTGATTAACCGTACTATACGAGGTAATGCTTATATATATAATTTCATTCATTAACAAAATATTTTTTTTAATCAATAAAAAAAAATGAAAATATTAAAAGAAATATACTGAAAAACCATATATTTTCTGTGACATTTTCATGAATTTTACTTGAAACAAATAGTCATTATTTAATATCTAAATTTTGTTTCATGTTATAAAGGATTTTTATTTTGTTGTACAAAACAGATTCAATATGTACAAAGTTTTATATAAACTTACATAATTATAAGTTATCCTTTTGTAATTTGAATACTTTTTCGAAGAATTTTTATTATGTAAGCGAAATACCAAATAATATATCTAAACTCAAATTAATTAGTTTTTGGAATACGATTAACAAAATCTATGCAAAATCAACTTCTTCTATTAGTTTCATGTATTTTTATTAAGAGTTATTATTATATTAATCCATTTGTTATTAATTGTTGCAAAAATTAGTAAAGATTATTTTATTTTATAATTCATTGATATTTTATGTGTAAAAAAAAATTATACCAGAAACATCAACTTAAGACTAAACCTTCAACGCACAGTCAAATGACAGTTTTTAGAATATAGTTTAAATTTCATGTATACTACGTTTTTGTAAAATCCTGTAATTTGTAAAAAAATGTGCTAAAAATGTACATAAAATGTTTCTAAATAAAAGATTTTTTTTCTTCCCTATTCAATAATCTATATATTAAGACATGTTTTTTTTAAACGGTAATTTGACCGCTCACGGTAGGAATAGGTAAGTATGCATGAAGCGATAGATTTAGTGTTAAATAAATAAGAATAATCAAAATCTACTATATTATACTATTACGTATGAAATTAACTAAATTCTATCATAAACTACAGTAAGAAATAACAAGAATGACTAATATTTAAATCATTTATTTAAATTAAAAAAGTACTAAATATATAAAACGTGTGAGTGTTCATAGATAATCAAATAAATTGCGTGTGTTTACGTCTATAACAAAAAAAAAACATCATCAGTTCTAGAATCTCAACTATATATTAAGACATGTTTTTTTAAAAAACGGTACTTTGACCACTCACGGTAGGAATAGATAAGTATGCATAAAGTGTCGGTAGATTTAGTGTTAAATAAATAAGAATAACCAAAATCTACTATATTATACTATTACGTATGAAATTAACTAAATTCTGTCATAAACTACAGTAAGAAATAACCAGAATGACTAATATTTACATCATTTATTTAAATTAAAAAAGTACTAAATATATAAAACATGTGAGTGTTCATAGATAATCAAATAAACTGCGTGTGTTTACGTCTATAACAAAAAAAAACATCATCAGTTCGTTGCGTCTACTGCGTGAAGACACGCAACTGTTTAAAATGATTAAAATCCAAATTGCTGTTTGTTGTAAGATGACGATAAATCATGTTCACTAGTTTTTTTTATTATATATATTTATTTTTTAAATATTTTTATTTGCCAACATTTAAATTGCACGCAATCACTCGTCCATTTTAGTTTTGCGAATCTTTCTATGCTTCAATTTTTTGTTTTTTCTTTTCTTGTTTCGAATACATTTTCTATGGGCTGGCAAACGTTTGACCATCACGCGTTTAATTAAAGTTATAAATCTGGCCGACTCTACTACTGGGGTTTATTAATGTCCACACGATTCTGCGCCGATTCATTATGTATTATATATGTGTGTATTTCGCACGTAGCGTTTTTACCTACGAATACATTTGGAATATCGCAACTTGGCTTCACACCTCATGAATATTATATAAATATAACAAAATATATTATGAATACAGAGTGTCTCATTTAAAACAAATTTAATATATAAATACTTCTCTTAATTATTTTCTCATTTATTCTAATTGCTAAATTAATTAATGGTTTGTTAATAATTAACAATTAATATTTTGTAATATTTTTATAGAAAATTTTATTTTGTACTTCTTATAACATTTTAAAGCTATATTTTTACTCTGTGGTGTGGGACACACATTGTCCCATCTTTTGAACATGCCCAGTGGGGCATTATTATAATTTTCTACAAAATGTACAGGAAAGAGGAATTACTATTGGTAAGTCAAGGGAGTAATCTTCATAGAAAGCGATGTTGATTCAGTTGACGAAGTTGTCTAAAAAATTGTTGGTTTAGAGCCAATTTAGGAATTTCCATCCCTTAAAGAGTTAAAATGTTATAAAATTTAAAAAGAAAACGGAGCTGATCATTAATGAATCATTAAGAATCAATTTATTTCAAATATAATAATAAATATAAGATTTTACTCCAAAGATTTACATTTTATAGAAATATAATGGATATCAGTTTTTTTATTGATTTAGCTGGAATACGTATATTACTTGAATTTCATTCAACAATTTGAATTATTTAAAATAATTGTAAGTAAAATAACTAAGGTTTTAAATAATCTTGATTCTAAAAGTGTGAGTCGCGAAATATACTTGGTGATCGTAGAAAAATTGATGACAGACAGTGTTTTCTACGTTATCACGTGCACTAAAAAGCGGACTAAAAAGTTTGAGAAACACTGATTTACACGCATGTATTCAATGTTCAAAGTCGTTATTGATCCACAGATTTAATTAAAATTACGTTAATTCTTATAGATTTATTATTAATATTAAAATAAATACTCGTCATCTTACAATAAATACTCACATATTATACTAATTTCAAACAAATAAAAAATAACTTTATGAAAATATATAAAAATATATAATTTTCTTGTAATTTGTTAATTTTTATTGTATTTCATAATATTTCTAAAAAACAATGAATAATTCTATTGAAATATTAATTTGTTTTAAGTGTAATTCATAATATTTTGGATAATTCAATAAATAAATGATATTTATCTTTATTTTATCTTTTAAAAGATTATTTTTCCAAGTTTAATAATTACTTGATATACAAAAATCTCATAAAAAAGTTTTATTCATAAAATATTTCTTTAAATGAAAATAATTAAAGATGAGCAAAAAAATAAGCATATTTAATACGAATTCATAATTTTCCTAAAAAAAGATTGTTTAATTATTCTAATATTATTTACTTAAGTAAAATTCAGAATCATTTGAAAAAGTCATTGACAAAATGATTATAATTAACGTTATTTTATAATTTAACAGTTTATTCTTTGAAGTCTACAAATTATCTTATATATACATAAATCCCATAAAATATTTCATCAAATAAAACATTCTACTTATATTACAATTCGTAGTATATGTTTCATTTATTCATATACGTCCATTCATTAATAAAAATTCGGAAAGAAAAGCAAAAAAAATACACACATGTACTAGGAATTCCAATAAAAAAATAAAAAATAAAGGACGAATTCATTATTTATTTATCAAAAGACTCAGACAAAAAAAACAGACTGTTAGGATTGCACGTTTTTCTTCAATTTCTTATATTTTATTACATTTTTGCAGAAGCAGACAATTATTTGTGTCCATCCAACATTATACTATTCTTTTTAATTTAATAATTCATTTCGATGTTTTGTTATGTAAATCTCTAATATTTTCTGTTAATAAAATATTACATAATGAATTACTATTACATTATGATGATTGAAAAGTATAACTAAAACTTGTTTCATATTTTAATGTAATGCCCGCGGGCCACCAACCTGGTACCTGAATCAATTTTACACGAAAAATACATTTCAATGATGTATTTGTTGTAAATACGGTGTTTAAAATTATAGAGACATAAAGATATGGTCTAAGCTACTGCTAATAAACGAAAAAGAGATAGATTGAATAGGTTGTGGTTTTGTCACACTCAAACTTGAATTTGAGACAACTTTAATACATTGTTTTCACTATTAAATATTTATCAAAAATGTATATTATTACTTATTTTGAATTTGTACTAAATATATCACATCATGGGCTGTAATATCTTCCAAAATATTTTTTCTATATACAGCAGAACCTTAACGAGAAGGATTTTTACTCCTATAATGAAACAATTTTCCCCATATAAACTAATGTAATATACGAAAATGCGTTCCATTTTGATAGTCATGTTTATTACCTCGTTATGCGAGGTTCCACTGTATTTAGTTAACATATTCTTTCTTCAAGAAAACTCATTATATCTTTTAATATTTAAGTTAAATTCTAGAAAAATAAAGTTTGCTAAGTTTCGTAAAAGTAATATTTAATAAATTTCATCAAAATACTTATTTTTGCTCTAATTATTATGGTTGTTTATAGTAATATTTGTTGTGTAATTAATTAAATTATCAAAAATTCTATTTATTTTGCATATTTAATGTACTGTATAACTTTTAAATAAAACTATGGAGATTTATCATTTAACATTTTGAACATTACTTCATAAGATCTCCGTATGTAAAGTATGTATGTAATGTAAATAATTTGCCGATTTTCCAAGTGATATATCTTTGACAATATGTAATTTGAAGTGCGGTGTCCCGGTATAAACAGTTTATATTTAGTGTTCGATGATAAATGAAACATCTTAGTGTAAACACGTTAACATACATAATCTTGGCATCGAAGTGGCCAAACTAGCGCGTGATCTATGTTCATTGCGCCCCGTAAAACTATTACTAGTTAGGTCAATTAATGGATGGAAACCATTGTCGTAGTTCTTTTACCCAATGCTTGTTGGTTGGCTCAACTCCTCTCAGTGTTTCTCTCTCATGAGGGGGAGGGTAGTCTCTTTCGATTAGCGGTTAATTGCAGAGTGAGTTAAAGGGTGAGTTGAGTGATCGCAAAAGCGACGACTTTTAATTAGTTTCAGTTCAGTTCCAGCATTCCGAGGGTGCAAAAAGTCTATTCTGCGAGAGTTGAGAGCTTGGAGCAGAGGTGGTCAGAACTCCTCATCCTACTCCACAACCTCCAACCACTCTTTCTTCCGCTGATCTGGACCGGGCAGTATACGAACCACGAAACGAACAGTAATGGGTCGTGTAAATGAAGTCCTCGTCTTGTTCAAATACACACACAAACACAAAACCATAACCGATATTTTTCCTCATTTTCTTCCTCTCCACAAACCCTAGACGTCTCACGATTAATGTCCCAGAGCCGAAAGGAATCCAACCATTCACATGCCAATCAACCTCTGAGATATATTCAAATTTCCAACAGTAAAACTCGCAGATTGATCGAGCTACGTACGTGGATAGGATTTGCATCTCGCAAATACAGCGTACAAAATTTTTATGCTTTTTGTTCATCCTTTTACTAAATATATTATTGTAGTGATCCCACATTGTTTCGGTTTCTTCTTTTTATATTTTTTTTTTCATATGATTACGTTTTCGGAGGGGCCTTTGATGCGTTTCCTGTGCACGCGAAAAACTCGTTACCTGCATTTCCGTTTTCTAGTATTGTTTTCGCCAACCCCTCGGACACCTCATTTGTCCCTAATACTCAAAAAACTAAGGCAAATTCACTTGCAAATTTACCGTAAATTAATTTCAATTTTTATCCAAAACGTAATGTTAGACAACATTAAAGATTTGCATAATTAATTGGAAAGAAGTTAAATTATTATTAGCAAAATTTACCTAATTAATCCCAATTTATGTCTCACATTATTTGCTATAAATATATAGAATTAATACATTCATCTTTCATAAAACACGATTAATTGGAAACGTGTTACATGAAAATCGCGTTATAAGAAACATAAAACTAGTGCAACTCTCTTATAAAACGAAATATTAGTACCGTGTTATATGAAAACAGCGTTATAAGAAAATGGGAACTAGTGCAATTAACTCTCTTATAAAACGAAAAATTGGTAACGTGTTATAAAGAAACCGCGTTATTACAAACATAAAACTAGTGTATCTCTCTTATAAAACGAAAAATTGTTACCGTGTTATATAAAGAGAGTATATGAAAACGGCATCATAAGAAACACAACACTAGTGCAACTCTCTTATCAAACGAAAAATTGATACCGTGTATGAAAAGAAAAGAAGCAATATATGAAAACGGCGTTATAAGAAATTAGGAACTAGTACAATCATCTCTCTTATAAAACGAAAAATGATACCGTGTTGTATAGAAACCGCGTTATAAGAGACACAAAACTAGTACAACTCTCTTATAAAGCGAACATTTTTTACCGTTTTATATAGAAACAATATACGAAAACAGCGTTATAAAGAATTGGGAACTAGTGCAATCAACTCTCTTATAAAACGAAAAATGATACCGTGTTGTATAGAAACCACGTTATAAGAGACACAAACCTAGTGCAATTCTCTTATATAGCGAAAAATTGATTTTATATATAAAAAATATAAAAAAATGGCGTTATAAGAAAATGAGAAGCTGTGAAATCAACTGTCTTATAAAACTAAAAATTGGTACCGTGTTGTATTAAAAATTGCGTTATATGAAAAATCAGAATTAATAACGACAACTCTACTATGACTCCATTAATTTGTACAGCGTTACATAAGAAACTCCTGTATAAAGCAAAAAATTGCTATCGTATTATAGAGAAACCGCGTAATAAAAAAATATGAATAACAGCCCATATAGTAGGACTTGATTAATTGGTACTATGCTATAATATACTCAGAATTACTACAGTCAAACCTCCTATAACACGATTACTTAATTCCATATTATATGAAAAACGCATTGTATTACAATCAGAATTAGTATAACAGCACTAATGGAAACTATACATGATAAGAAACTGAGAATTAGTAGAATAAACTTCCTAATAAAACAAAGGTTGTTATCATGTTATATAAAAACCACGTTATAAGAAAATCAGAATTAATATAGTCAATCCTATTATAACTGAATGCATTATATGAAAACCGCGTTATAATAAACTCAGAATTAGTACAATCAATTATCTTAGAAAAACATAGATATAGTACCGTGTTATAAGAAAATGAAAATGAATATAGATAACCCTATTATAACTCAATTAACTGGTACTGCGTTATATGAAACCGTGTTATAAGAAACTCAGAACTAGTGCAATCAACTCTTATATAAAGCGAAAAATTGGAACCGTGTTACTCAGAATACAGGCAAACTTCATATAAAATGCGATTACTTAGTACCATGTTATATTAAAATCACGTTATATGAAAACCAGATTTAGTGCAGTTATATGGAACCGCGTTATCAGAAAATCATATTTTTAACTTGATTAAATTGTTGTGTACTACATGGAAAATATAAGTATATCAGAGTTAGTACCGTCAAGCCACCTACAACACGATTACTTACCCAGAATTAATTGAGTCAACGCGATTAATTAGTACTCTGTTAGATAGAAATCGTGTTAAAAGAGTACCACGTGATACAAGTATTTAGTGTATAAGTGTAACAAACATTTTTAACTTTTTCATTTTCCATGCTTTTAGTAATGCTTGCGTTGTCTAACTCATATATCCCTAATTCCCAAAATAACCAAGTCTTATTGAATTGCAAATTTCCTATGAAATTTATTAATCGCTTCAAATTAATTTCGATGTTTTTGGGGTGGTCCGAAACTGTCAGAGATTTGCGAAATGAGCCGGAAGAGGAGTGGCATTAGTAATGCAAAATTTTACCTGGATGATGCCGATTTATTATATCGCCTTATGTCTTCTATGTCCTGTCTTGTCTTCTATATTTCCTTTCGTCCGTGAGAATGTTTTCGCTATTTAGAGAAGACATTTAGAACTGTCGAATTTGTCTTTTGATATGTCAACGGACAGCTGAGGTTTATTTGTCAAACATCTTACGTGGCCAACTGCATCTCAATTCTAGTTCAACGCATTACCTACATTTTCTACAGTTTCTAAAAATGTATCTACTTCTTTCGAATTTCATTTATGTAAGTTAATTTAATGAACATACATATATTAATTTATTTTATTTGTCTATATTTTAAGATACAATAAGAATTAATTAATACTACATTTATCTTTCTAACAGTAACCTTAATTTTTCTTAGAAAATTATTATTTTTTTCCTACAAAAAATATTATAGAAATACCAAAAATGTATACTTATTGTTTCAAATACAATTTATATCTTATATAATGATTTTATAATTAACTTAATTATTCTTTTCTATATGTATTTTATATATTAAGTTGATAATTTTATATAACATATTCTTAGTATAACTAGTATGTGGATTATACAAATTTAATTAATTTATTATAAAATTATATAATTTTGTTACTATGTTATTTACAATTTTTTTTTATTAAAAAAACTACGTCTATTGGCTAAAGAATTGAAAATTTACAATTTAGAATTAGAAAGAATAAAGTTCTAATGTGTGTTTGACATATTGATTAAAATATAAAGTTTCTAATTTAAAATTTTAATTAGAAACTTCTACAAATAATTTAAATTTAGTAAACCGGAAATTACTTTCATCATGTTAAAGTTTCAGAATTTTTCTAAGTATTCTCGTAAAACAAATCATTTTAAATGGGAACAACTTAAAATAACAAAAAAATGTAAAAAGAAGTATATAATAATTAATAGATAGGAATAAGTAGTCAAAATATTTGTATACGTAGATGTTAATATTATTTTAATTGCGCATGAAAACATCGTGAAAGTCATAGAGTTAATGAAATCTCTGGCGAAGATCCTCAAAAAAAACTTTTATTTTAGACGACTTTTACCCCACAATTAATTAATCAAAATAAATTAAAAGTTTCATTTTAGCTTTGTAGATTTTCTTGTTTCTTTGTTGATTTTTTCTTCGTTTTCATCTTTGGTTTTCCTCCCGCTTCTCATCTTGTTCTTCTTCTGGATAGGATTTGGAAACGGATGGACATAAATTTGAATGGTTGAGTCGCAGCCTGGGGACGGCACATCGATCATTGCGCGGCGGCGGCGACGATGTGGGAGATAGCCTCGTTCCTATGGATGCAACAGAGAGGAGAACAGAAACACATGCATCGTTTTCGGGAGCTTTCTTCTTCGCCGCGGCAGCATCAGAGATCTTCTGGGCTAAAGCAGAACAGCACACACCGGCGTCACGGATCATAAATGTTCACTTATGTTTCTATTAAAACAACCAGAGCTATTAACGATGAGGAGGATGCAAAACGGATTTTTTTTTTGTGAAAAAGACAAGACCGAAAGTTCGGGAATGGATGATGAAGGAGAGGAGACCTGCGTCTTGAAGATTTGTTGCCAAACCAAACACGAAGCTCGACATGGACCGTAGGAATACAGGCATTCCCTTTATTTTTAAAATTAAATTGAGGAAACTCCAATTCTCGTTTTTGTCTCGTTCGCGTCTTCTTCCAGTTTACTTTTATTTTTTTGTGTGTAGTGGAACAGGACTGATACCGATAAATACTTGAAGAATGGAAAAGAAGGAGAAACGAAAAAATAAAGTTGTGGAAAAAGAAATACACCGAAAACGATTCTATTAACGGATTTCAATGGCTCGTAACATTTGTCGTCTCTGCCAAAGACGAAAGTAAAAAAAAACATTGTATGTAACATAAGAAACACATGGGCTTTAAATAAAATTTCTACACTGAATACGAGCTTTCTTCATACATTACACTTTTTCGGTTTCTTGTTTCTATTTATTTCTTCAATGATATCGATTCATTCTCAAAATACGCATATTTTCTAGAAAATATACCAAAATAAATAACATAATTACAACTATTTAATAAAATACAACAATCAATAATAATTGAAATCGGACTATTCGAGTTATTGTGTTTAAAGCAAGGATAACAATTGGTTAATTCATTCCAAATTTGTTTTTCTCATTCTTAATTTATTTTAGGTTTAAAAATAATTATAGAAAATTATGAAAGAATAACAAAATGTAACTAAACGTTTTATTAAAATAACATACAAGGAATTAATTTACTCAATTTCAATGTTAACCTTATACTTTATGTTTCAAACCTTAGGAATAAATAAAGTTAAAGAATAAATATGAATTGGACATGATGACCGTCTTATGATAGTTAAACAAGAGAAAAAACTTAAATTGGTGACCGCTATAAATTTTTAACTATAATATTTTGAAGGATTTTTGTTATGAAATCAAGATTAGATTGAGAAAACTAATACTGTATGTTTCAGAGTTAAACAACATTTGGAACAGATTGGAATTGGTGATCACACTTATGATAGTTAAACAACAGAGAGAAATTGAAATGATGACCGTTATTCTGACGATTTTTCTGAAGAAATGAAAATTATATCAAGAAATCTAATACTTCATGTTTCATAAGAAGTCAAACAACGTTCGGAACAGATGGCAATAGAAACTGGTGATCGGCTTAGAAAAGTTAAACAACGACAAAAAATTGAATTCGAATAATTTTGCAGGACTTTTTGTAAAAATCTGAATTAGAATTAGAAAAATTATATTTTATGTTTCAAAGCTTATGAAAGTTAAATTACATATAGAATATATAAGAATTGAAATTGCTGACCGAAATTTGAAAGTTAAGTAATAGAAATAACTTGAATTTGTGATGGATATTCTATTAAAATTTATAATAATTTGAATGATATTCGCTAGGAATTTATGTTTCAAAGCTTAATAAAGTTCAACAATATAAAGAACAGATATAAATTGGAATTGGTAATCGACTTACAAAAGTTAAACAACTGGATTAACTTGAATTGGTGACATATTTCTATTTTCCTTTTAGAAAATTTACACGAATTTTCTTAACAAATTTGTATTAGATTTATAAAACTAATACTTTATGTTTGAAAGCTTAGGAAAGTTAAACAACCTATGGAATAGACAGGAATTGGAATTAGACTAAAGAAATTTAAACAACAAAATTAACATGAATTTGGTGATCAATATTCTTTTAAACCTTGGATCAATTAAAATCATATTCTAAACGATTTTCTTAAGAAATTAGAATGGGAATTAAAAATCTGATATTTCAAAACTTAGGAAAGTTAAACAACATATCAATAGTGTAGATCATGAATTGGTGACCGGCTTATAAACAATAGGAAGAACTTGAATTGTTGATTGATATACTAATAAAACTTGGAACAATTTGAATGTTATTCTGTAGGAATTTATGTTTCAAAGCTTAAGAAAGTTAAACAACATATATAACAAATAGAAACTGGAATTGGTGATCGGCTTACGAAAATTAAACAATAGGAAAATGAATTGGTGGTCGATTTCCATGTTCATAATGGAACAAAAAGTTAAACAACAAAAATAACTTGAATTTGGTAATCAATATTCTTTTAAAACTTGGATCAATTAAAATCAAATTCTAAAGAAGTTTCTTAAGAAATCAGAATGAGAATTAATAAAACTGAAAGTTAAACAACCGGAAAAAACATGAATTGGTAATCGGTATTCTTTCAAAACTAGGAACAATTAGAACGCTATTTCGAGGAAATTTATGTTTCAAAGCTAAAGAAAGTTAAACAACATATAGAATAGATAAAAATTGGAATTGGTGACTGACTTTCAAAAATTAAACAACAGGAAGAACTTGAATTGGTGATCGGTATTCAAAACTTGGAACAATTATATTCTGAAGAAATTTATGTTTCATAACTTAAAAAAGTTAAACAACATCTAGAAAGGAAGAATATGAATTGGTAATCGGTATTTTTTTACAATTTGAAACAATTAGAATGATATTCTGAAGAAATTTATGTTTCAAAGCTTAAGGAAGTTAAACAACATATAGAACAGATAGAAATTGGAATTGGTGAACGACTTAAGAAAGTTAAACAATAGAAAGAATATGAATTGGTGATACATTTAGAACTTGGAACAATTAAAAACAAATTCTGAAGAATATCACTTAAGGAAAATTTAGATATTGATATTAAGTTTTTACCACTCTCTCACTTTTAATTATTTTTGAATAGTAAATGTCTATTATATTTATATTTATCTTTAAATTTTACAATAATTATGTAAATATCGTCTTTCTATGTGAAACATGTATAATTTTCTTTTTAATTACCAAATATAAAATTACGTTTAAAGTGAGAATTATAGAATAATGAAATATTAACAAATTACAAAATTCATTAATGTAAATTATTTAATAAAGATTCATTGGCTTTTAGATTTAGTCAATAATAAGTTTTTTCTTTTATAAACTGAAGAAACTAAAATTGGGATAGGATTTAAATCAATATTGTATGTCTTTTCAAGAGAGATTAATAGGTTTCATGATTGTAGGTCGTTGTGAACTGACTACAAAGTTTGATAGTCCGAAAAAAAAGGGCAAATAAAATCTGTAAATATCGGATGCAAATGGATTTCGTGAATGCGTTATAAGAAGGAAATAGTAATTTGGTGGAAGTTTTCCGGGTGAACGGGTGGTGTAAATTCTGTCGAGAAGGCGTTCGAGGGACGAAAGAGGAGGATGAGAAGGAGGCGGCGGCAACAGCAGACAAGAATTCAGTTTGAACAACCTGACAGACAGGAAGAGGAGGCGGCTTCGAAGCACCCCATGCAAATTGAATTGCGGAATTGTTACACAATATTACACATTCTTTTTGTCGGAGGAAGAAGAGTAGGAGGTTGTGGAGGATGGGATGTGGGGGGCGGCGGACGCTTTGAGAGACGTTCGCGAGAACGGAAAATTATGCATAAGCCGCCCTCTCCAACAGCCGTCGACACTTACGAGAATGCTTAATGAACAAAACGCGGCTTCACTGGATTTTCCTCCGACAAGACTTTTAAACGTTATTTATTTTCCTTCGTCATCTTTCAAACTCTGAACTCTACTTCTACTTCGACCTCGTTTTTATTTTATTATTTCTTTCTGTCTTTCGTGTTGCTATTTTTTTTAGTTTATTTCGTTTCACATATTTAACATTAAAATAAATAAAAAAATATTATGTAAATTTGGTAGAATCTTATATATAAACTATTACGTAATACAGTTAATAATAATAATTGGAAAAGAAAATATTAACATTTATATAATTAATGAATAATTTCTAGTAAATTTCAATTTAAATTGAAGATAAAAGGTAATATTTATGATATTATGCCAATTTCTATAATCAATGAAAATTACGTAATGCAATTTTGTTGTTGTAACTCTAATATTTATTATTTATTTATAGAATGTTTTTCCGGTAATTATTTTATTACCGTTTTTGTTAAAAAAAAATAATTTCTAGGAAATTTTACATAATTCTGTTTATATAAATTAAAAAATAATAAAGTAAACGGTGAAATTTAAATTGTTTCTAGAAATATCGATTATATTTTGACATATTCTATAAAAGAATAATAAATTTCCTGTAAATTTCACAGAATTCTATAAAAACTAAAGTTTACTACAGGTAGTGGCAAAGATTAAAATTGAAAGAAATTGTAACTTTGTCTTTATAAAGTTTATATAGAAATATTAAATATCTGTATAGAATTGCAAAAATTTATTGATATTGTATTTGTATATTTCTAATTATTCTATTACTAAAAGAACATATTATTGTAAGTGCTTGAAATTTTACAATATTTTTTTAAAAAAAATTTCCTGGGAAAACGGGAAATATACTATAGTTAATAACACTAATTTAAATTGAAAGAAACATACATTTTCTGTGTATTATGTATAAATAAGAAATAATTGATTATATATATTGATGTAATATTACATGTAGTTATATAAATAGTTAAAAAAAATAGGGGAGTGTAGAGGTGAGAAGTAATCGGTAATATTTCATGTTTTCAGTTTTCCTTTTTTTTTATTCTATAGAGATGTTTCGGATTATTCGTTTTCGTTTCGATGGGGTGGAAATAATTGCGGTGGTAACTAGTTTTCGGAATTAACACATCATGCGAATGTGGAAGCTGCATGTCTGTGTGTGTCAGAGTGAGTATGAGACATGTGTGTGTGTGTGTTGGGGAGGTTTTGGGAGAAAATCAATCGACGCACTGCCCAATAATAAATGACAAAAATCGTCCATCCATACAGAGCGGGCTGGCGGCAGCGAAGGGTGGTTCGGGGGGGAGGTTTTGCTCCCTCCGAGGTGGGTTACGTTTTTGGGGTGGCTGTGTTTTGCGAGCGGAGGGTTTTCCACTAGGGGGAGATGGGTGGGTGGTAGTGGTGGATGGTTGCAGCGATCTGGCGCGCGGGAGAGAAAACAACCCGACCGTTGACGTTGATGGATTGTATTTCGTACAAATGCCAAATTGTGAAAAGAAGAGTAGAAACGGTGGCTGCCGTTTTCCGAGAGCGCATACCGCCGTCGAGTTTAGTTGCATACACACATTCATTTATACATATACGTAGATCATATACCTATACAGAAACGTAGTTCATTGTATTGGTGTGCACAGATACACACACCAATACCTATGGAGGAGACGCGAATCCGCCGAAACGTAGGTTGCCTCGGGGATCAATTATCGACGACGCGCACCCCCCATTCAAAACATACACACATTCGCATTCGGGGGTTCCCTTTTGATTAATGAATAACAACCCAGAAACTGATTACGATTTTCCCACCAAAAATCGAGAAAAATAAAACGCGCACATACATACAAAAAAATGTGTTTCCCTTATTATTTTTGTATAATACAATTAATGGTGTTATTGTGACATTACCCATATTGGTACAGTCGATGGAAAGAAATATACTTTTACCGGATTTTTTAGTGTTCCCGCGAATCGGGAAAGATTTAAACACAGAGACTCAACATTTGTCAATCATTTAATTGTTATTTTCTTTCGTTTAAATTTGCAAAATAAGTAAAAAGCAATATTGTCATTTTTTTTTAATTATATCTCGGGAAATATAAAATTTCAGTTCCTCTAATTCTTAGTCAATTGATACATCTTTCTATAGTACATAGTGTTTGAAGAAATCGTTGTGAGAAAGGTAGTCGTTATTAAAGATTCGTTAAAGTATACATCAATTTGTCCAATTAATATATATATATAGAATTTACGCTACAATCCTCGTACTTACGATTTGCTAAAATATGAATAATTATCACAGTTTCCAAAATGAAAAATCATTTGTAAATCCAGGTGAAAAATAAGAATAACTTCATAATTCACAGTTAAGAATGAATTATTTACTTACTATTGATTGAGACAAAATACGTGAATTTTAAATATTCAACATACATATTTACTAAATTAATCAAAGAATTTGAAGCTAATACATATTTGGGAAAAAATATGGCTAATAATAGCATAGGTATTCATCCCCGGAATAGCAAAACCAGTTAAAATTATTATAAGTTAATGTACACATTTACTAAAATAATTAAAAAGATGGGAAGAAATTAGTTATCTCATCTGTCGTAAATTGTTAAAAAATTAAAGATTGCTTAAAAATTCGTCATCATAGATGAAATATTAAGTAAGTATTAACGAAATTTAGTAGTTTTTATATTATATGTGATTTTTTTAACTGGAGTTCTTTTAGTCCAACTGTATGATAAACTCAATATAGTCAATATTAGTAAATATACACATTTTCTTAAGTGCAAAAATAATTCCGAAGAAATTGTCTTAGCATTTTTAACTAAATCAAAGATAGTTGTAGTATTATCAGAGAATAACTTTTTTGTATTTTTTTTTGTTGTTGTTGCAAATGGAAAATAAATTTCCCGAAAATCCCGGGATTATCCGAAAAAATATAAAAAAGATAACGATAATATTGTGAAAAGGGTGAAAAGACAAGGTGGATAGCCATTATATACTAAAATTTATTTTTAAAAAATACATAAAATTACAAAAATAATTACAAAAAAAAAACTAAATTTTCTAACTATTAGATGTGTAATATTTTCTATTTGTTTATGTAAACTTATTAGACAATGTATAAATTTACTAAAATATACAATGAATTTCTATGAAATGGTACTTAGAATTAGGAAAGGTTATCATCCATCATGCTCAGTTAGTTTATAGAAATGTTAATGTTAATTTCTCGAAAATCCCAGGAATATCCGAAAAATCGCAAGGACAATAGTCAATAAATCCTGAATCCAATAAAATTGTTAAATGAACAAAATCACGGGAAAAGCCTATAAATTGTTAATTTATGAAAAATTACTGAAAAATTAAAAAATAGTGCAAAGAATTTCCATTAGAATATAAGTAATTAAAGTAAAATTTAATTAAAAACTTAAATTAATGAACCAGCAACCAATTACATTACGGCTAGTTAAGAACTTAATGATTCTAAGTTGTACTAAGTACTAAGTTTATAACAAACGTTTACATCAAGGAAATGAAATAAAAAATCCTTTTAACAAATTATAGTTAATATAAAAATTTCATGTCTTCGAGTATTTTATATTTGTCTATGTAAACTGATAATATAAACTCCTATTAGTAAATTTACAATACATTTAGTAAAATAATCAAAGAATTTGTATAGAATTATACGTAAGTTTAAGAAAGGTCATCGTCCGTCACGCACTGTTAGTTTATAGACATCGTTAAAGAATCCCTCACTTTTGATTTCTCCTAATACATTACAATATAAAAACGTTTAAAAGTAAGTAGTTTCATAATTATTACTTATTAAAATAATATAAATATGATTAAAAAACTTGATTATAAAAATCTATTAATATATCTGAAATTTTATACTGTAATTTCGAGTATAGAAAATAACTAAAAAGTATATGAAAATAAATAACTTAATTTTGCAACAAAAACGTATACTGATTTGTAATAATTTAAATAATTTAATTATTAAAAAAAAAACATATGGTGAAATTGGATATATTTAGTAATTAACATTGATTAATTATGTATGTAATATAAATTAGATTCTTACATAATTACATCTAAAACTCATTTCATTATATAATTACAAGCAAATCAAATTTTACAACATTTTTTTATCAATTAATAATAATTAAAACCTAATTGCATTTGTAAAGCTGTCAATATGAAACATCTGCAAAAATTTAAGCTCACATTGCTAAGGTCTACATTCCAAGTAACTCAAAGAAAAGACGTTTTGTTGGAGTATTTATCCTTGTATTTAGTTTATTTATACTTTCAAGCATGGTAAATTATACTTTCATAAATAATAATACTGCATGACGAGTTTAAATGTTGTGGACAAATTTCTTGTCCACGTTAACTTTAACTGTAACATTGTAAATATAAACGTTAGACATCTGTCGTTTAATGCCCTAGTTTACCAAACAAACTAATATTTGACAAAAAGAAATTATTAGTGTATTTTAAAAAAACTGTCTTATTTAATAGAGCCAATAAACATAAATAATTGATTTACAATGAACTATTCGAACTATTTTTGACAAAACTTTGCATTGTAGTTTTGGGTAAATCGGGTAAAATACATCTCTTTGTCCGGATAATCGGTTCCGCCAATATTCCGGAATGTTTGAATCAAGAAAGTACTACACAAAAAGAGACTTAAATAAATCCGGACTAAGCGAGGTATATGCCAGTAATACCTCTCACAGTCAAGATAATCGGTTCCACCAATAAACCGGACTGTTTGAAATTTGACAAATCAAAGAACAAAATTCATACAAACAATAAACCACAAAAAAAACACTTTAATAAATCCGGACTAAGCGAGGTATATGCGAGCAATACATTTCATTGTCCGGATAATCGGTTCCACCAATATTACGGACTGTTTAAAACTAAACTAATCAAGAAACTAAGTAAATACAAATAATAAACCGTACAAAAGAGACTTGAATAAATCCGGACTATGCGAGCAATACCTCTCATTAACCGGATCCGATTCGCCAATATTCCGAACTATTTAAAACTAGACTAATCAAGAAACTACATACATACAAATAATTAACCTCACAAAAAGATACTTAAATAAATCTGAACTAAGCGAGGTATATGCGAGTACTCATAGTGAATATAATTGGTTCCACCAATATCCCGGACTGTTTGAAATTGTACTAATCAAAGAACAAAATTCATACATAAATTTCTTATTTAATAGAGCCAATAAACATAAATAATTGATTTACAATGAACTATTCGAACTATTTTTGACAAAACTTTGTATTGTAGTTTCGGGTAAATCCCTAAAGAGCAATAATCGCCAGTCATAGATGTCAAGTGTAAACACTATAATATCGTTTTGTAAATTTGACTAAAAAGTCGCATTATGATTTACGATGCAAAAATACCGGTTGTAAACACGGCAAAAATGCTCGTGTTTGTGATGTTTGTTGCGAAGGTAGAAAAGAGATGGTGGGCCAATATTTTTGTTACGGCCAATTCGAGCAGGATTTATTAACCCGACCCCTAGGGGCACAAGCGTGTCTAATTTTTATGATCGTCGAGGACCGCTCGCTTCTTTCTACCTGACCGTGTGCTCCCCAGATAGTGTACGAAAATAAAAGTGAAAAGACGACGATTCTTTTTATTTTTTTATTATTTTTCCTTCTCCTAGGATATTCCGACAAGTGTTGAGAGTGCAATAAACTTTACTTACGTATTTATTACTAACCATTTCATGCTTCATAAGAAACATCTAATTTCTACCTATAACTATCATTTTTTTTCTTTTTTAGTGAAATAACAAATATTATTTATTTATTAATTTAAATAATTATCATATTTTATAATTAAACATTTTTTTTCTTAATTATGAATCTACACTAATTTATCTGAAGGAAGAAATTATACTTTTATATAATATAACAAATATTATTTATTAATTGAAATAAGTAACATATTTTGTAATTAAACAATTAAAAAATAATGCAACTTTTGGTGAATAATACTTAGATACGTAAAAAGAAACTCTAGAAGGAGACGATTTGTTTGTAGAAGAATTGAAAAGACCACACGCATTCCCAAAATACAAATAACTAAAGATTCTCGTCGTCAATGAACAACAAACAAATATAGAGAAAACATCACAATAAATTTAATATCAGTAATTAATTAGTAATACCCTATAATTATTATTTTATGAATAATTTCAAAAATCTGTTAAGAAATCTACAATTATAGCTCTGAAAACGATGCTTCGTTGTACTAAACGGAGAATTTTCTGAAAGGAAAACTTTTACTTGTGAATAAAAAAAAATGTACAGAAAAAAAATTAATATTTACCTCTGAAAACGAAATTCGCTTAACGAAGTAAATTAGTGAAACACATCTTTATTAAATACACTACGTATTAAAAAATAAAAATTTTCAGTCAACATTAACATGTACCGAATAATTTCAAAAGAATATAACATTTTTTTGTCTTTGTATTAAGTTATCAATTATTATGAAAATTTATCAAAAAATACAGCGGTTTAATCACTATTTTCCAGATGATGTTAGCAAAATTTCTTGATCTGAATAATCATGTATTTAATTATCAATTTTACAATAATTTAGAGTTTTAGTTTATATTTTACAGAAAATTTCACCAACATCCCGGACTATTTGAAACCGAACTAATCAACGAATAAAGTACATACAAAAAATAAACCGTACAAAAGAGAATTAAATAAATCCGGACTTAGCGAGGTATAGTCGAGCAATACCTCTCTTTGTCCGGATAATCGATTCCACCAATATTCCGGACTGTTTAAAACAAAACTAATCAAGAAACTAAATAAATATAAATAATAAGCGGTACTAAAGGGACTTGAATAAATCCGGACTAAGCGAGATGTGTGCGAGCAATAACTCTCAGTGTCCGGATAATCGGTTCCGCCTATATTCCTGACTGTTTGAAATTGGACTAATCAAAGAACAAAATTCATACACAAAATAAACCGTACAAAAGAGTCTTGAATAAATCCGGACTAAGCGAGCAATACCTCTCATAGTCGAAATAATTGGTTTCACCAATATCCCGGACGGTTTGAAACCATACAAAAATAAACCGAACAAAAAGAAAAATAATTACAAACAGAAATATATAATATTCTAAATAGTTCATGTGGTAGAAATTTTTATATTTGTCTGTATAAACTGTCAATATAAACTCTTATTAGTAAATTTACAATACATTTAGTAAAATAATCAATGAATTTGTATAGAATTGTACGTAATTCTTTAGTTTATGCACTATTAGTTTATGGACATCGTTAAAAAATCCATACAAGGATAAATACTCCAATAAAACGTCTATTCTTTAAGTTACTTGGAATGTAGACCTTAGCTATGTGAGCTTACATTTTTGCAGATGTTTCATATTGATAGCTTTACAAATACAATTAGGTTTTATTTAATATTAATTGATAAAAAAAAATGTTGATTTGCGTGTAATTATATAATAAAATGAGATTTAGATGTAATTATGAAAGAATCTAATTTATATTACATACATAATTAATCAATGTTAATTACTAAATATATCCACTTTCACCATATGTTTTTCTTATGAAATAATTAAAATATTTAAATTAGTACTAATCATTATACGTTTATATTTATTTATTTGTATATACTTTGTAGCTATTTTCTGTACTCGAAATTACAGTATGAAATTTGATATATATTAATTGATATTAATATAAATATTTTTTTATTAATTCAATAAATAATAATTATAAAACTAATTATTTCTAAACGTTTTTATATTGTAATTGAAGAAATCAAAAGTGAG
>NW_017095798.1:0-25884 GCF_001412225.1 Nicrophorus vespilloides
AACTATAATACATAGAATGAATTCATTCCTGTGCTCTTATCCATATTGCTGTAATACGCGTTCCTTTTATGAAATGGGGGAGATGCCAAATGATTTCATACTTTTGAGGGAGGCGTAGTAACGTCAAGTTTGGAAACCACTGCTCTTCGGATTTCGAAGTCAATTCAAGCCTATGCAAATTTACCAGGAATGCCAAAATGGAGTGAATGCATTTTTACTCATAGCGTGGACGTATCACTATACGTATAAATTCAGAAATACTTCTCAATTCACTTTTATCTTAATTGATCACTTTGATGTGAACATTTCCATTTGTTTATTTATTCAAATTTAATTGTTTCTTATTACGGTTCGGCAACCGTCAGCACATAAATATTGTATTTTATTATTATTATATCTTCTTCTTCTATTTTTCTAATGCCCTTTGACGTTGAACCCTTCCGCTCCGATCCGAAGCGGATAAAATGTCCCAAAGGCGCTTTTCCCTCCGCAAACAAGTCCTACAACGTGCGAACGTTTATTTTATTTTCCTCCTCTCATTTTAACCCAATGTCTGTTGAAATGTGTAGTGTTAATTTTAGTTTTCAGTCGAGTTCGGAATGTGATTCTAGCGATGTGAAAATTATGTTTTTTTTTTTATAAATACTGTTTTTCATTCGAAGTATGATAATATCGAATACTGTTATTCTGCTGTTGAAATTTGTACTGGAAAGTAGACGCAGATAGGCTTTGCACGTAAAGCCTCGGTATTTGTTTCGAATACGTAAATTGTATGGGTATAAGTACCTTTTGTGTCGGGCGATAAAATGCTGGAACGTAAGAGGCTTAAAAGTTGAAATTCCTTTTCGAAATTCGCGCGCTGCTGCAAGGCAAAACACTGTTTTATTTCGTTGCGACAACAATTCTATTGAATACGAAATTTAAAGTGTTGCTAATATCAAATCAATAGATTTTACATTTTAACGTATTCTTTCAAAGTTTAATTTTCTTAAGTATAGAAAAGCATATTTCTTGTAAACTGTTCATGGTAGAAAGAAAGTCGAATATGTGTTTTAAAGCTAAAACTATGAGTTTTTATATGATTATAATGGTTTAATTGTGATAGTTATATTTATTATGTAATTTGGTATTAAAGTTGAAAATAATAGTCAAAGTATTTGCTTCAGAATATGAGATTTAAAACTAAAAGTATAAGCTTTAATATGACCACAATGATTTCATTGTGATTATTACTAATTCCTCCTAATTCGTAGCCAAAATTGACTATTACCCAAATAAATCTATTAACGTTTGATATACTTTATAAAATAAAAACTATGAGTTTCAATATAATTAACCTAAACGAATGCTTCATTAAACACTTGCCTGAAATATTCTTACTATATATTATATAGATAATCTATTAGTGATGTCGTTAAGTGGTTGACGTGTGCGCTGCACAAGTTCCTTGTTGCATTCACATCGACAGCTGCGTGTTCTCCCTACACTCTCGCCCTTAACACCAATAAAGTTTTCGAGGTGAAAACTTTCGGGGCGTAAATCGATTTTCGGCCCACTCCACATTCAATGTTCGAAATTTCGGACGGAAGCACTTGTTTTTCAATGAAGTATCATTGGAAAACAATCGACGCCATTTAAAGTAATGCCACCTACATTAATACACACTATATGTCACTGTCATTAACCCACAATTATGCAATCATTATAACAAGTGCCTGTACAATTATTGTTTTAAGTAATAGCGAATAAGGAGTGTTAATATAAGAAGTAACACAATTTCTGTTTTCTCAATCTCATTAACACTTTTTATTTGTTGCCATTGATCATTCTTTTCAAATACTCAACAATACTTTCTATTGGTTTTAAAGAACGAATTATGTTGGAGAATACTGTATTCATATCAGTTTATCTAGTAGACTGTTTAAAGCGATTAGCTACAAACAAAAAACAAAGACAGTTATCCAGCGGTTACGTAATTAACTTAAACCGCGCGTTATCTTCATAATGCATGCCAACGTTTGTTTTCCGTCTGTTCGTATTCCGGCGTCGTCTGACATCCGGAGGATATACATTACACACGGATATAATATATGTAATGCGATGTAAAATATACAATATTACGCGTAACGCCGCAAGATGATTTATGAAGTGGAACGGCGTGTAATCCCCGCAAATAAATATATCGTTTCGTGTGGCCCCAACAACTAGTGCATCCCGCACTAATTACAATTTCATACGTTTAATTTATTGTCCTTTCACCCAATAGGGAGGGACAAACTGAGCGCACACGCAAGTACACACAAAACTTGGCAAAAACCTAACGCAAATTCCCTTGAATTAAACTAACCGAAATTGTTCAGTTTCCGCCAATTCAAATTAATTTAGATATTTTTTTTCTTTGTAATTATATTCTGTTATTTCAATTCAATCTGGGATTGTTTGAATCTAAATTAAACCTATTTATGTTTAGATTAACATTTGGTTTAAATTGATTTTTCAGAATCTTAATGATTTTTCACTAGAAATTTGGTATTTTCTATACAAAAAACTTATTTTTTCACAATTTTTAAAAAAATTAATGAAAATTTTGAATTATTATTTTTTTCATATAAAATTTTTGTTTAAATATTCAAAATTTCATCATAAACGAAACCTAATTTGGTGACGATTCTTGATGAATGTATTCAGTTTCCAAAAATTTGTTAAATTGAACTAATTTGTCTATGATGTTCCATTGATGATTGAAGATTGTATTGATAGTAACACTAAATTAGTAGTATCCGCAGAAGGGGGATGTTAGTTCAAAGGTCCATTGATTCATTTCTTCCGTTTGTGTTTGTATTGGGTTTTGGAGTAGTGTGAGTTTAGTTCGCGTCTAGTGGGCTGATTGCTGGTTCTGGACCGGCGACGCGATTTAATTGGAGGTAATTGAATTTCTTGGTCTCGTTTGGAGACGCACAGAAACTAATTCGTCGGACAGAAAACGGGACGAAGATGATGATGAATCGATATTTTGAAACATCTGAAAGCCGCACGGAATCGGTTTCTCATCTCATGCAGTGGCGCGTAACCGAATAGGCGCAGTAGGCGCCACTTAAATTAAGGGTCTTAGTAGGCTCACTATGGGGCATCCAAATCAGGTTGCGCATAGAGCGCCACCCTTACGCAACTTTTTATGAAACAAAAGTTACGTAATGTTCCTTACGTTTACCAATAGACGTTTCTTCCGATTTTCATCTTTCTTTCTTTCTCACCTTTCCAACGAGCCTATTGACATCTTCGTGCTGTCACTGAGTCGACTGTTACGAGCTGTAGAAATTGGAAAAAAAGGGAATAGGATTTTCTTCAAAATCGCTGTTTTCACGTTTTTTCTTAATTACTTGAAAATTACGTAATTTTTGTTGCATTTTATGATTGCGTAGGATGGACGCCACCCTTACGCAACTTTTTATGAAACAAAAGTTACGTAATGTTCCTTACGTTTACGAATAGATGTTTCTTCCGATTTTTTCGACAACCTCTTAAGATAATTACATCATCGACCACACAATTGAAAGCTGAATATCTCGCCTTTCTAACGAGCCTATTGACATCTTTGTGATGTCACTGAGTCGACTGTTACGAGCTGTAGAAATTGGAAAAAAAGAGAATAGGATTTTCTTCAAAATTGCTGTTTTCACGTTTTTTTTCTTAATTACTTGAAAATTACGTAATTTTTGTTGCATTTTATGATTACGTAGGATGGACGCCACCCTTACGCAACTTTTTATGAAACAAAAGTTACGCAATGTTCCTTACGTTTACCAATAGACGTTTCTTCCGATTTTTTCGACAACCTCTTAAGATAATTACATGATCGACCACACACTTGAAAGCTGAATATCTCGCCTTTATAACGAGCCTATTGACATGTTCGTGCTGTCACTGAGTCGACTGTTACGAGCTGTAGAAATTGGAAAAAAAGAGAATAGGATTTTCTTCAAAATTGCTGTTTTCACGTTTTTTCTTAATTACTTGAAAATTGCGTAATTTTTGTTGCATTTTATGATTGCGTAGGATGGACGCCACCCTTACGCAACTTTTTATGAAACAAAAGTTACGTAATGTTTCTTACGTTTACGAATAGACGTTTCTTCCGATTTTTTCGACAAGCCCTTAAGATAATTACATGATCGACCACACAATTGAAAGCTGAATATCTCGCCTTTCTAACGAGCCTATTGACATCTTCGTGTTGTCACTGAGTCGACTGTTACGAGCTGTAGAAATTTGAAAAAAAGGGAATAGGATTTTCTTCAAAATTGCTGTTTTGCTGAGATCCGACTAGTTTTCACGTTTTTTTCTTAATTACTTGAAAATTACGTAACTTTTGTTGCATTTTATGATTGCGTAGGAGGGACGACACCCTTACGCAACTTTTTATGAAACAAAAGTTACGAAATTTTCGTTACTGAAGCGACGTATTTTTATATTTTTTTTTCAGTCTTTCGTGAATTTCTCGACAACCCTTTAAGATAATTACGTCAACGACAACTCATCTGAAAGCCGAATGTCTGACCTTTCCAACGAGCCTATTGCAGAAATTGGAAAAAAAGTTAAGAGGTTTTCCTTAAAAATCTCTGTTTCACGTTTTTTCTTAATTACACGAAAATTACGAAACTTTTATTGCATTTCATGATTGCGTAAGATGGGTGCCGGCAGTGGCATTTCACGATGCGCTACTGATCTCATCTATACGTACGTACTCTATCCAGTAAATGCACCTCTTCCGACGCTCGGTTTACATTTCGAAATGATGAATCACATGATGCATCTGCCATTTATTATTAGACCTCCAAGTGTATTTTCTGCTTTTCTAATGGACTTTTAAGCGAAAAGATCGATGTGTCCGTTGACCCAAGCAATGAATTTAGAGTGCGAGCGGAAAAAAAAAAACAAAAAAACAATAAAACAAACTAAAAGCAGAAGGGGCGTTGTTAGCCTTGTTTCGGTGCGAATAAAATCACGTCCTCGATCGTCGTGTATTTTACGGTCCCCACCTATTCTACGTGTGTGTCTCCAAATTTATCGTCGACTCGAAGGAGGTGAACGAGAAGAAGGTCTAGTTCTAGAGGTTAAAGCAAAAAAAAAGTGAAATATTTATTAGAGCTGTTCCTTCGTTCACATTTCATTGCCTTCTCCGCGACGTATGTGAGCGTGTTGCATACAGTTTACGGCTTTGAGATCGGAGCGCCATCTTGTATTATTCACGCGCGGCCGAATACATTTTTCGGTTATGCGTTTAACGCGTGCTAATATATTCATTAAAGTTTAGGTAATTGCTGTTTGTGATAATGCCGCTTTTAACCATTGTTACTTATGCAACGAATTATTCAAATTACACGCGCTGTCAGGTTTATATCACATTCAGCTGACAATCGCAATTAAAATAATGTCGCGTTAATATCTACTGTTAGAAATCACGGATTTGTGATCGATATTTCACATAGTGTATTTTGTCATTTACATGAAAATTGGTACCAACCTAAATATAACATTTTTAACAGGTTTTATTTTAAAATTTTAACAATTACTTTATTAGAAATAAATATTCCCAAACGTTTAATTAATACACTTGCAATATTTTATATAATATAAACAGCGTTTCCTCAACCTTTTAGCTGCGCCTGCAAACATAGTTGTTTAATTCCTTAATTTGACACAAGATGACAGCTGTCATTATAAACTTAATACTACTGTCAGTTTGAGAAATGCGTCTATATGATACAAAAAGGTTAGGAACAGACATAAAAGTTCTTCACTTTGACACAAGTTGACAGCTGTCATTTCACGACCCTACACTTAATGTTTCCTAATATGTATAAAGATTTTGAGCAATGCGTCTATATGATACAAAAAGTTTAGGAATAGACATAAAAGTTCTTCACTTTGACACAAGGTGACAGCTGTCATTTCACGACCCTACACTTAATGTTTCCTAATATGTTTAAAGACTTCAAAACGAAACTGCATGAATTTGTTGAAAATGTTGTGTGTATGTTTGAGTATTGCTGCTAAATTAGATTTTCGCTGAATAAACGGCGACTTAATTTAATTCAATATTTCGTTTTCATCCTGAGGACGTGAGGCGACTGTTTGTTTCCCACTTACCGCCCTTAAAGGACTTTCCTTTTTCTCTTTCTCTCTCTTGTCTTTCGTTTCCCTCACCTCTATCTTTGTCTCTATCTCTTTTCTCGCTCTCACGCACACATTCGTCTCTCCATTTGCCGAATTCGTATTCATTGCGTATAAAATTACAATACATTTGTAAATGGATACAGCCCAAAATAAATATTTAACACTTTTTTTCCCTCGTTCGCACGTCCTTTTCTTCACCCCTTCTTTCTTTCCAATTCTCTTACTGTCGAAGAAGAAGAAACGAGACCTTCGTCCGATTGATCATCGTTCCATGAAAACAACAGCAAAAGTAAATTTATTGGAACACGAATTATACAAAATTCACAAAGAAATTCAGTAAAATTTAGGGCAGAAAGTCAAAGCATAATGAAAATCTAAACTAAATTTGATTTGAATTAACGTATTAACGAATATTATGTTAATTAATTCGGTAAAATATAAACGTTTTCGATAATTAGTTTTAAATTAAACCTTATCTGCACTGATTTGTTGCACCAATCATTATTTAGTCAAGGCATGCTCGATGTTTGAATCGCGATGATAAATTGTTTCTTTTTTTTTGCAGCGTTTAACATTTGGAAATAAACATGATTTAACAATGGATTTAAATTAAACAGACACACGAAATGCATAATGAAACGCGAATTTTCGCGTCGAAGCGGAACAGATAAATGTTTTCCGCCCCACGCAGATATTTACGTATATATTAGCTTCGATTGTTTGCGTTTTCCAAATACATAATTTAAATTTTTAACAAAAAAAAAAACCTAACTTTTCGAAGCGAGCAATCAATGAAACGCTTTGTTGTTCTCGTTGTAAATTCAAAGCCTGCTTGTTTTTTTTTGTTATTTTAATGATTGAAACCAATCAAGGTTTTTTTGTTTTCAACAAAACTTTTTTTTGTGGTTTAGTTCACAAATGAATGAATGAATTATTTACTTTTCACTGTTTTCTAGTTACCAATTTAATTAATGTTTGTTTGTTGATGAAAAATGTTGTGTTCCTTTTTGTTTTGTGAAATATCTTTGCAAATTTTGATCCAGTTTCTTAATAATAATGATCCAAATTTAATCTATGTTTGTTTCTTAACGATGGAAAAGAATCAAAGCGTTTTTTGTAATTTTTTTTGTTACGTTTGTTTCTTCGTCTCCTTCTTTCGTGGATGAAGGCATAAAGCAACGGTTAATGGTCGTCGTTCGTGTCCGACGTGGGAAACAATGAGAGACCGTGGCTTTTTACTTATCTTTATATTAGCCCTGCTCGTTCATTATATTGCCGTTTTTCTTGGCTTTTTCATTCCATTAGCTTTTATTGCGAGCACAACTGCAGCCGCCTCGACATTACCAAAAGAGAGAGAGAAAGAGAGAGTAAAAGAAATAAAGGGGGGTAGTAGGGCATTAGCAATTAGCGAACCTTTTTGAAGGATTGAGTTGTGCAAGTGATCATTCCGAGAAAGGGCAGAGCAATAAGCAGAAATAGGCGATAGTTCCGTCCTCTCCTCCCAACTTCAGCGAATATCATATAAACACTTTTCGAGAGGGGCGTTGAAGACTTGTAGTAGACGTGCTAATGCCGTCTCCCCGAGGCTCACCACCCTAATTCCCCTAGTCTCTCTAAAACCTAACTGTACATGAATTTCCGTACTTCGAGAACTACCTACGTTAAAAGCGATCTCAACGTCAAACACATTCGATCCTAATTTCCGTTAAATCAAATTTTCTGTTTCTGTTTCAAATTCATAAACTATTTACTTAACATCTGTATTTGATGAGGAATAGAGCTTTGTGGTATTATTTCTACTTTAATATCATCATCCATCCAAGAACTATCCTTGACTCATCTTGCTTAACTTTTAAAAGCTCTAAAACCTGTTTCATTTCAAATTATTTTTTATTAGTCCTTTTAGTAGATTCATATTATCCCAGATTTTAGTAATTTAAAAATAATGTATGTAAACAAAAATGATATAACCTAACATAATCTAACCTCAATTGACCTAACCTAAACTATTTTGACAGCTTAATCTAACCTATATTTATTTTTTTTTTGTATCTAAGTAGAACAAATAGCCGACAAAGTGAAACAGTTGAAGCGTTTGTGTTGGATGCGAAACTTTTAAAGCCGGTTTTCCCTCATTGTCAAGTAGTGCGACAGGAAGTAAAACCGACTGTTCGCGCTCGAGAGGTACGAAACTTCTTCTCGACATTTTGACGCGCGATTATTTCGCGGCTAAAGTAGTTTTGCAAAACTGAAACATCAAGCGGAAAACAGGATATTATCATAATTTTTGGGCTTTCGAGAAATTTGCATGCAATATGCACCGAATGAACGATATTTGCGCACCTGTTTCACCAACATCACATTCACTTTGAAGACTTTACTTTGAAACAAAAAAAAAATCATTTCGTCTGCTATAAACTATGCATAATTAAATTTGTTTGCTCTTTTGTATTCTTTAAAGCAAGTTTGTGAATTTATTCAATTTAGTTAAAGTTTAAGCAATCGCATGAAATTAAATATAAATTAGTAATTGTTTAGTGCGGACGTGGTATTATATAACTTTTTGTGTCTCACATCGAGAAATTCAATTCGATTCGTCTGTTACGTAACAAAGTTACAAATATATTTCGTATAAATTGTGTATATAAATCGGGGTGTACTTATTCACACATGACGTGTATACACGTGTACAGATGTGATTTTATCGTCTTGACGCCGAAACTTTTTAAATATATTCACTTAATGTGGGGTTTTGGGTGGGTAGTGTGGATTTTTTTTCTTCTTGCGGATTGGATTGGGCACGGAAGGAGCGATTGGGTTGGAAATGGTGCAGAGATTTATAACTATGCTCACCCTTATTACGTTCAACTTTTATTATATTAGCGGAAAAAGTTTCTTAAGATGGGAAAATTCCCGATCGCGACTACCCACCCAGTGGAGGAATTTCATTTCACAAACCTGGTCCTACCTACCCCCCCCCCTACGCGACGCAACGAATATTCGCCATCCGCCCGATTCAATATTTTCCATATTAAAAAAGTCTTCCGCTTCCCGGAATACGCAGCCAGTCACCGTCTAACGTTATTACCGCTTGCTTCACATCGAACTTAACCGTAAGAATGTTGCGTTGATTCACATCGCTCCGAGTGTTTACATTGAACTTATCGGTAAGAACGAAACACTGCATTTGTTTATTAAACTATCTCAAATTGTTTGCCGATCAACCCAACATATCTGTCTATAGTTGCAGCGTTTTCCCACTTTGACAACAACTGATAGCTGTCATTTCGCGTTGCTAACATTTCTCACTTTGACAATAGGTGACAGCTGTCACTTCGCGAACCCACGCTGATCTATTAATAATTATATTTTTAGTTTTGGTACAATTATAATGTTACCTCAATGTACACCCTTTCATTAAACTTAAACAATATCACAGAAGCGGTTTGTTTGCGTTTAAGGTTTTGGTTACAGATGGAACTCGGAGGTAAGAATGCAGCCGTTGTTGTGCGAATGCGTGTGCCGCAACCGCTAAGTTCTATGTAAACGCTGCATAACTTGAACAATCGACGTCGGCAAGTGTTTGTTTGCGTTTAAGTGCATGCACGGAGTTTCGGTTTCGGTCCGCATCCGTAATCATAATCATAATAATAATCATAATAATAACGCTCGGGAGTCTGGGTTTCGGTCTGCGTTAGCAGTTTGAAACTTAATTGCATCGAAAATCACAGTTTCCCATAATTTACGGAAGAGCTAAAATAAATTTGCCAATTATCAATAATATCCAGAGGCGCTTCTCCACCTCAAACTACAGTATCCGTATTTCGGATGATCCAATATTTGCGCGTTGTATCGCAAGCATCGGGCTCGATTATTCGAACGGATTGCATAATTAATTGCCGTGCAGTAAGTAAAGTATGGGTATTGGAGTTTG
This sequence comes from Nicrophorus vespilloides, assembly GCF_001412225.1. Taxonomy (NCBI): domain Eukaryota; kingdom Metazoa; phylum Arthropoda; class Insecta; order Coleoptera; family Silphidae; genus Nicrophorus; species Nicrophorus vespilloides. The sequence goes on from NW_017095798.1 coordinate 10,112, forward strand.
CCCATAATTTGTGCATTCCCTCAGGTGTTCTATTAACTAAGAGAAAACATGTAGATATTTCTTCAAAATACCATAGTTTACTTCATGCTAAGGGCGAAATATTACACCGAGAGTTCCACAGGGTAGTGTACTGCGTCTCACATATCTCAAACTTGTTTATAACAAAATTCAGTCTATAATTCGTATTTTTTTTATTAAAATTTTCATATTTTTTCTGGGGCAATTTTCCATGTTTCTTCACCCTGCGCATATCATTTCTCCGAATTTGTGCATGACCCAGTTTATTTTCCATATTTTATTAATTTTTAAATAGGATAATTTATAAAGGTTACGGTTTTCGTGTGATTTTTGTGTTAAAGTTGAAAAATTAAGCATATATAATTTATAGGTACGTACACATAACATAAAATTAGTGTTTAGTGTTTAGTTTTTGAAAAAAGAATCTTAATATTGTATTGTCTATTTGTTTGTGAATGTTCTTATTGCTATCAAAACGAATCACCAAACATGTTAATAAAATCCAGCTTACGGTGTGTATCAACTTTGTTTCGCATTCGTTTGTTTTCGAGCAATCCGCGAGGGAATGGCCTTTTCGATGAAAGAGGAAAAAGGAAACAAACGGAAATACGATAATCAAGAGAAATGAAAAGTTTGTCGTATATATATTTTTTCTTCTTCTTTTCATCCTGCTTCTGCTTCTTCCACTTCTTCCGATGGTAGCAGCATCCCGACTCGCCCAACCGGGGTAACTTTGAAATTGGATTAGAATATCGCACGAGGGATGGAACGGGATGGGCAGAGGCAGAAGACGAATTCGATATTGGAGCTAATGCAATTCCTCGATGCTGTCGCTACATCTCCTCTGCTTACACTTCTTCGCTCTTTTTTGTTGTTGTTGATGTTATCGTTGCCCTTCGCAACAGACTTGAGTTGCTCTTTTTTTGTTGCTCTTCGCATCGGCCCACTCGAATCATGGACCAAAGGCCACGACTAGTCTTTTTTTAGGACGAAACGCAATTACGAGACGGCGTAAATAACGCAATTTGCGAATCGAAATGGATACCGGATAACTTGATTAGAACGGATGCCCTTTACTACCCTTCAGACGCATGCAAATTCGCGTACCAAAATTGAAAGCTTTTGGAAATCATGTTTGCTTTATTACCATCCCCCTTAACACTTAACTAATTTCCTTTGTTTGAGAGTTGGAGCACAAATACCTTAAAAGTAGTACCTAGGTCGGTGACTAGCGGAACTCCCTAAAAAACGTGTCTACATATTACTGAAAACATGTTCAACATCAAATATGTAAATATGACCTAAGACTATAGAGATTAGAACAAGTTAACATTGGAACTCGTAACATTTATAGTGTTTGAATAATTCAATGTCAAATTTAATTCGGCCTGACATTTTTTTTAAGTAAATTTTCAAATTATACCAATTAAATTTTAAATATCAAATATTCAAATGAAACCTAATACTATAGAGATTGCTCCAAGCTTAAATTAACATACCTAATAATTACGGTGTTTAAATGCTAGACTGTGAAAGTTGAAAGTTAAAACACCCTGAAAAAACATGTTCACACATTTTAGTAAATTTCTTAAAATCTACTGATTATATTTTTAACATTAAATATTCAACTGAAACCTAAGGCTATAGAGCTTACAATAAGTTTATATTGACATTCGTAACTATTACGGTTTTTGAATAATTCACTATCAAAGTTGAAAAAAATTAATTGATGTTAATTCTATTAATTGTAGGTCGGTTTTGGTGTAATAGATGGCATTTGGGATGGGGGGTGGTTGCGAGTTTTGAATTTAAATGGATGAGCGACTGTATGTGTGTGTGTGAGAGTGTGTGGCTTTGCACGCAATTTGAGTGTGCAGATGGGCGGCTGCGGAGGCGGCATCTCTCTGCCAACATACACTCATCACTCTTCCCCCCATTTACAGTGCAAACACAACAATGGATACACACGGCCTCCCGAAAGCGAGAATTAATTCACTTAGGAAATCATTAAAACGCATTAAACTCGCGCCGAAAACTCCGTACAACTTCCCATGGGACGATCAACACTTGTAGACTTGAAATAAATAAATTGCCCAAAACATAAATGAAAGTTTTGAAGATTTAAGTTTAGGTATAATTAGGTTAAATTGGGTAATTTCAGGTAATAATAGCAAACTATATTTTGTATTTTTAAGGTTAGGTTAGGTTAGGTTAGGTTAGGTTAGGTTAGGTTAGGTTAGGTTAGGTTAGGTTAGGTTAGGTTAGGTTAAAAACGTCAGTTTTGACAACTTATAACAGGCGAACGGTGCTAGCTTAAAAAGTCAGATTTGACAGCTCATAACAGACGAACGGTGCTGGGTTAAAAAGTCAGATTTGACAGCTCGTAACAGACGAACAACGTTTTTTTTCTATCAATCTGCGATTTTAACAAAGTCTAATTGATAATTGAACGAAATTTTAGGTTATTTTTCAAGCACTCCGTAAATCGAAATAAGATATTTTTTTTGACGAACAAAAAACAACTATTGAATAGTTACGTCAGTCGGAGCAGGTTTACCTTTACCTAGCATCGCGCGGAAGAATGAAATTAATGTATAAATTGGTCCATTTAATTAAAATGGAATTAACGGAAGAACGTGGAGAGGTCGGGGCTGGGGATGGGTGAGCCACGGCCGAACGCGTAATTAAAAGGTCGCGCCGCTGAGTGCCTTTAATTATATTTGTTTGCGTTAATTTTCTGCTTCTGCTTGTCTTCCATCAATTATTAAAGTTGAAAGCGAACGATGATAGTGGCTTTAGACACTGCGTATTTAAGATAGATGCAGTTATTTAAATTAACCGCGCACTTTAACCTCCATTTCTCGTCTCCGTACACCACTTATTATTGTTATGCAAACTTCCAAGAGATTCTCAAACGCACAGCTTTTTCATTGAAACTTACTAAACTGCATAAATAACATTCTTGATGTTTGCAATTAGTCTAATTTTCATCGCAATTTTGAAGACGCTCATTTTTTAGGTTAAAAATTTGTCAAATTTGACACTTGATTAGTATTAGCTATATAGAAAATATAAAGAAAATGGTTTTGAGGTTAACATTCTCAATATGTCATAAATTTGTCAAAAATGTCATTAATATGTCAATAACACTACAAGCAACTATTCGCAATTAAGATCAAGTAAAGAAAGTAAAACCAAATTCTATAGACTGAAAGGAACATAGGTATTTAAATTGAGATTACGTAATTCGCCTTTGATGAAAATGTAATTTCTACAGTGAAAATCCATCGACAACAAAAAAAAAAACCGTCTTTATTATAACATTATTCGGTAAAGTTTTCATCGTTTAACTTGTATAGATTCCACGGCAAAGTGGCTTTTATACCCGCAAGTGTGTCGAGTACAAAACTTTTTTCCTTCTCCTGGCTTCTTCGTTTTTTTTTTTCACACACCCTTTGTCTTGTCTCATCTACAAGAGATGTAGTGTTTTCTTTCTCTTTATCCGCGCACTTTTTGCTTCAACCTCTCATTGTGTCTCTCTCTCTCTCTGTCTCCTTTTTTTTTCTTAGACTTTGCAAAGGAGACGAAGACGAAGAGAAAAATGAGATGGAAGTTTGGGTGTGCGCGAGAGAAAATTGTATGGAGGAAAAGCTTTAAAATTGGCAAAAGTTCGGCTCCGAAGGGCCACCCAGGAACACTTTAGAAATTATATTTAAGCCACCTCATTCTTTTTCTTTTGTTTTTTCTTCTTCTACCGGTTTCAATTACGTGACACACATTAGTTCCGATCGTCATGAAGTGGACGCGTGAAAGTTTTCACCTCCCGAGCGGCCAATAATGTGTGTGTCCACTGAACGAACTTTCCCAACTACCCGAAATTGATCACCTAGATTTAAACCAATTAATATACAGATGTCAGGATGAAAGTAACGCTGAACTGAATTATGTAACAATAATTATCGTTGCGTGCCAAGATTATAATGCAGACTAAACTAAAATTAACCTTAACCTATTGCAACGTAACCTAAATTATTCATATATAATCGATTGACTTATTGAAATTTATAACCTCAAAAATAATCTTTAGATATTTAAAAATTCTGATTTGTAGATTCAATAGAAAATACTCAAATTAAAGCAAAAATGTTAAGAAATTTAAAATATTGACATATTAACATTTTTCACCAACAAAAAGTGCGTTCACACATTTTTGGAAGTCACGTATAATTTACACATTTTAATTATGTAATTCTCGTTCAGAATTGAAAAACAAAATGAAAAAAGTACATTTTAGTGATTTTCTCGGAAACTTTAATAGATTCAAAGAATGAATATGAAAGCTGAATCTTTGGGAATTGTAACGCATATTTAAATTGTGTGGGGTGGTTTCAACAATTTCTCTGTAATTTGCGTTTAAAGTTAAAATCAAGTGAAAAATTTACTTGTCATATTTAAAAATCAAATTACTTAACAATAGTTTTGTTTAAAAAGAATTAACCGTAATTAAAATTTCGTTCCGGTTTCGGTTTTTCAATTAAGTAATTTTTCGTTCTGGTTACAAGTAAAAAATTCCGGTTTATTTCGGTTTACGGTTCGACTCTTAAACAGCTAATTTATCGCTGCTTAAATGCGTCGCGTTTTCATAATCTTATTAAGTTATTTTTTCGGTTGTAGTTGCAATTTTTATTGTTTTCTTCTTAATCATGCAGGTGTGCACAACGCACAGGTGCAGATGATTAATCGTGTCGTGGATCATCGGGCGTTTTCGCCTATTTTTAATGCGCAGGTGTGCTAAACGCACAACTGTTTGGGAACCGCTGTTACATCAATTTCTCTGTAATTTACGTTTAAAGTTAAAATAAAATGCAAAATGTACTTTTCAATATTAAATTATCAAATGTATTACTTAACAATAGTTTTGTTTAAAAAAAGAATATATCAATAAATTTCAAGTAAATAGCAATTTTTCGAGCTCAAAATGGTTTTAACCGGAGAGTCGAACCAAAATTCCGGTTTATGGTTAAGTTCCAAGTAAATGTTTATCGATTCAGATTCGGTTACGGTTCGTTTAAAAATTTCGGTTCAGGAAGAAAATCAACGATTAACGATTGAAATTTGCAGCTAATTTATCGCTGCTTAAATGCGTCGCGTTTTTATAATCATATTACATGATTTTTCGGTTGTAGTTGCAATTTTTATTGTTTTCTTCTTAATCATGCAGGTGTGCACAACGCACAGGTGCAGATGATTCATCGTGTCGTGGATTATCGGGCGTTTTCGCCTAATTTTAATGCGCAGGTGTGCTAAACGCACAGCTGTTTGGGAACCGCTGCTTCATCCATTTCTCTGTAATTTGCGTTTAAAGTAAAAATAAAATGAAAAATCTACGCTTTTCAAAGCAGCGTTTTCACATTTTAGTGATTTCCTCGGAAACTATAATAGATTGAATAGATTCAAATTAAGCTTACGAAAACTGAATCTTTGTGGAATATAGAGAGTATTCAAGTATTGCTTTCGTTTCATCCATTAGGCTGTAATTCGTGTTCAAAGTTGAAAAAAAAGAAAGAAAAAAATCATTGTTCAATTTGATTTACTCCTTTCATTTGAATTTCGGTTTACGGTTCGTTTCCGGTTCGACTCTCTTGTTTTAACGATTGAAATTTGCAGCAAATTTTCGGTTGTAGTTGCAATTTTTATTGATTTCTTGTTAATGATGCAGGTGTGCACAACGCACAGGTGCAGATGATTCATTGTGTCGTGGATCATCGGGCGTTTTCGCCTATTTTTAATGTGCAGGTGTGCAGTTTGGGAACCGCTGTTTCATCAATTTCTCTTTAATTTGCGTTTAAAGTAAAAATAAAATGAAAAATCTACGCTCTTCCAAGCAGCGTTTTCACATTTTAGTGATTTCCTCGGAAACTATAATAGTTTGAACAGATTCAAAAGATGCTTACGAAAGCTGAATCTTTGTGGAATATAGAGAGTATTCAAGCATTGCTTTGGTTTCATCCATTAGGCTGTAATTCGTATTCAAAGTTGAAAAAAAAATCATTAATTTGATTTACTTCTATTCATTTTCATTACAAATAGTTTATTTATTTCATCTTATTTTTCATTAAACATTGTATGTAGTATGTAACAAATACAGTTTTATTATTAAATTAAGAATAAAATTTACCTAATTTACTAGATTTCCTTTGCCACCTACAAACAAACAGTTATTTTTCGCACGTAACGAAATTTGTTCTCTGCATTTAATGCGATTGCAGAAGTAAAAAATAAAGAAAAAAAAAACTCGATGTCAATTTGAAATTCAATGCGCGAAAATGCTAAAAATGCTGCATAGTTTTTTTAAGAGGAGAGTTTGAAAACACGCCTCGAAGGCGTAATTAAATAATAAATTCTTCAGAACCCTGTCTTTCTTTCTCACTTTATCTCTCTCTCTCGCGCTCTCACTCGAACACTTCTTCCGTTTCCTCTGAATTTCGCTCCTCCGTCCTCCGTCCCTTTTTTCGGCCTCGGAAAACTCTCAGTTTTACCTGAATAATTCCACGTTTTAATGTTCTACCTGTGCATAAATATACATTTAATGTAACGTACGCCAACTTTCTCCAAAAAAAAAAAACATTTACGTTTCCTCAACATTCTTTTGCAACGTTTATCATTGCTTTCTTTTTCGGCGAATCACGAAGTTTTTCTGTTAATTACATTACCTTTGAATTACTGTTACAGTTATTGTTGTTTATAAAATTAAAAAATTATACAATTTTTATGTATAATTTTTATATATCACCAATCCAATCACCATCCGTAACAGACGTTGTTTAACTTTTGTAAGCTGTCATTGGAATCGTTTTTTTTTTTATAATTGTTGTTTATTCCGATTTGCATCATGATATCGATGGATAAAAATTGCGAATCGGAATCGTGACATGTGTCACGAGCGAAATGGAACGTCATAGAAAAAAAAAGATAACGGTGGTCGTGATTTGGTATTCATGGCGATTTCATAATTTCGTTAGAATAACGAAGTTGGCGGAGGCGTCGGGCATTGTTTTCATCGTCACGGCCGTCGCCTCTGGATTCGCGAAAATTCACATCGAAACGAACAAAACAAAATATGTGGTGGAATATCGTTCGCGTTTTGTTGCGTTTATTTGTTTTTTTTCTTTCTCTGTCGACTATCACTAGATTTTCGACGCGCAGCGTTTTCGAAAAGCCAATATTATATGTAATACGTAATACCGCATCTCCTCTCACCGTCCTCCACCTTATAATGACATTCTTTATGTAGCCTTTAGAAAGGACGGAGAATTCAATTTTCCGGCGGAATTGAAATAAGCACGGCACAAACGGGATTTCGCGAATTACGTAATTTACACACCGTGAAAGGATGCGGAGCGCTAAAGCATTATACCAGCTTTTCGCGCACATAACTCCTCCGAATATCTTCCTTTTTCTTGTATTTATTTTTATTGTGAAAAATGAAATGGAGAACGTAAGTGAGGTCCTCGTGGGATTGTTGGAGCTTTTGGGTGTTTTTTTCTTTTTCGTTCTGGGCCAACGAAAATGCATTTGTTTTATTTATTGAGTCGCAACAACGACGTCTCTCCTTTCCCCTTGTTCACAACCCTTTGGGAAATCACCATGGAAACTGGAAAACGAAAGGTAGCCGCGAGAATGATTCGCGTGAATATAAAAACCGACGTGAATTAATCACGTTTATGTGATAGCATTAAACATTGAAGCTTTATAACTTGATACACTCAAACTCTTTCAAATACGTAAATCATTGCGTTTTTATCAAAATACATCAGCGGTTTCCTCCACTGAGAGGCGCAAACGAATTATTAGAAATATATATATTTTTTTAAATAATATAATTTTTACTTTTCATATTTAAAAATCAAATTTATTACTTAACAATAGTTTTGTTTAAAAACAAAAATCAATAAATTTTGAGTAAAGAGCACAAGTTTTCGTGCCCACATTGGTTTTGACGAATTTCAATTGTTAATTTAAATGCGTCGCGTTTTCATAATCATATTTTTCGGCTGTAGTTGTTATTTTTATTGCTTTCTTGTTAATCATGCAGGTGTGCACAACAGGTGCAGCTGATTCATCGTGTCGTGGATCGGGCGTTTTCGCCTATTTTATAATGCGCAGGTGTGCTAAAAGCACAGCTGTTTGGGAACCGCTGTTTCATAGAAGCGAGTCGAAAGTCCAAATTTGGGTTGGATTAATAATTTTTTAAGACCGCATAAAACTAAATCAATGAGTTACAATATACCGAAAATCGCATAAAAAAGGGTTTATTAAATTTCAGAAAAATAATTAGTCTTACTATATTCTTTCTGAAATGTTTATTCATAATTTTATAAAAACGTTAACAATCATGGACAAGTTTACTAAATTTCAGAAAAATATAATCTTAACATATTTCTTCTAAATTTTTACGGAAAAATACAGAAATTTTTTATGAAAGTTAATCTTTCTTCGCATTATTTTTTCTTTAGAATTATCGTCGCTATAAGAGAGTGTTCGGCATAATTTGCGAACTGGTTCGAAATGACTTTCATCATTAGAAGAGATAGTCAGAATATCAGATCTATGTGCTGAAGATAATGATTCTTCACAAGTAAAATTAGTCTCAACATCGCATGTTGAATTTTTCCCTTTGACAATATAATCAGTGATTAAAGTTTGCGATGGATTTGCTATTTTTTTTTGTACAATTCCTGATATCCAGAAATGCAATTCTGAAGCTCGCGTTGAAACTTGAATGCTCGTTCAGAATTGTCATCTTTTTCGATGAAATTTGTGTCAAAACGTGTCAGAATGGCCTAAAATAGTTATTTAAAAAAAAATGCTTCTTGAAATAAAAACCGCATAAAAAGAGGACCGAGTGTACATACAAACAATTTTGTAAAATGGGTATTTTCATATCTAGTGGTTTTAAATACATAAAAACAATTTGGTAATATGGGTATTTTCAGATCCCCTCTAGTGCCATCTGTTTGAAAAATATTAAAATATTCACAGATTCACTTCTAGGCTTGCGCACTTTAATCATTCGCGCTAGTGTTTGGATGATCGAAAGTCTTGTCTGTTTCATCGTATCTTAAGTTACCAAAGTGAGAGCTTGGAAAATTTACTAAAAACATAGGAGGCGTCAAGAAACAAAATGTTTGGAAACCACTGATACACATCTTTTATAGTATTTTTTTTTCAAATAGGATTCTTACCAGACAAACATGAAATTTAATCTAGTTTTTTTTTGATTATGAAACAAACTTTGCTATACTTTTTCAGTTTATATTATATTTTTTTTTAAAATAGTTTATTAGTTCCAATTTAATGGAAGAATCTTTTATTGTATAATTGGACTGGAAATAAATCTTATAAAAAGGCTTCTTTTAAGAAATTGTAATGAAAGTAACGTTACATTTATCTCTAATTATTGAGAAAAAGCTTTTGAAAGGAAATCTTAGAGATTTTTTTTTAGATAAAGTTTCAAATCGAAAACGCAACATTCTCATATAATAATTTGAAAAATGTTAAATACAATAAGATGTTTTTAATTATATTTATTGAACTTTACAAATGTAAAGATATTTAAAGAATGATAAACATAAACGTGATAGTTTATAGAGATTTAAGACAAGAAATTATTAGGTTTTAAATTATTAAATGCTTAATTACAATGCAGCATCCACACTGCACAATAAAACTGACTTATCTTTTAAAAAATAGTATTGAGTGAAGCTGAAATTGTCCATTTATCTATAAGGGATGTATTTGTACGTTATCTGAGCGCAATAAAAATCCTTTTTTTTTGTAATCTCTCACTCACTCTCGTTTATTTACTGTTCTTTTTTTGCTGATCTCACATCCCTTTTTCCCCCCTTGATCCAAATAATTAACGGCGCCCCGTTTAACGTTATCGTTTTATAAAGCGGTTTAATTACGCAGCGTTTATCCCTCTGATGCTTTCCAGATTTTTTTTGTATGGTTTCATTGTTGTATCTCTCTCCCTCTTTTACAGCAAACCCCGAACATATTACATACGCATTTCTCTTTCGCTACTCTCTCTCAATATATATATGTATATTTATAGTAGAGTAAGATATACACTTCGAATGATAATTGAATTGGAAATGTGCGAGATAGGAGAGAAGCTTGTTAAATTTAAGCCCATCCGCCGCCTGCGTTGACGTTACCGTCATTATTGACATTTGTCGAATGCGTGTAAGCACCGAAACCTTCCTTCTCTCTCTCTCTCTCTGCAATATAATTTAATTGTGCCACATGTGTCTTTGTGTAGGCGTATTTAGCAGCCTAAATGGTTATATTCTCTATATATGTAGAGCATGAGAGAGAGAGAGAGACACACACACAAGGATTCATTATGAAACAGAGGGAGAGAGACGTATGGAGTTTCCCTTTGTTCTGTTTCTGCAACTGCTGCACTTCCGCCTCATTTAATGCTCGAAACGCAATTAATTTCGCAAATATGTATTACGCAATCGCCGGTGACCGAATTATTACTATACGTGTGTGTGGATGCGGTTTGAATTAGGTCACGGTAACTGGAATACGCCACCTTTGTAGATTCAACTGATATAATCCTATTTATTCTTCGTGGCCAATTTGTTTGTCAGCAGATTATGTATTCATGTTACAGTTTCAGCGACGATTGGTTTCTCCTCTTTTATTTATTAATTATGATAGCAAAACCATCTGATGAAAAAGCCTACGTTCGTATGAACATTTCGTGTATCCATGTACATCCATGCGAAGGAAGAAACATATACAGTGGAACCTCGCTTAACGAGCAACGTTTTGCATAACGAGTGAGAACGAATTTTCAAACTTGTGTTCAGACATGTTATTTGTGATTTTTTGTGCAAAATTTAATAATACTTGTATGTCTCCAAATAAAAAGCTAAATAATTTAAAATAACCATAGATATTCAAAATCATGAAAAATCGAGACCAAATTATACTTTTTTTTCTCTGGAATCGAACGGATTAACGGAATTCACATTGGTTTATATGGGACAACGTGTTTCACTATACGAGTAAAAATCCGGAAATTTTGGTCTCGTTAAGCGAGGTTCCACTGTATATAGATATGATTTTTCCTTGACATTGATGTATTTTTTTAAAACTATATATAATTCCGATGCGGTGGGTCAATCCAATAAATTTAATTAAGTTAATTAGTTCTGAAACTGTACAAAACAGACTTCCGTTCTGTATGTTTGTTTTGTTTCGTTAATTAGTTTGCCGGATAACTATAAATAATGCATTAATTATTATTATTTTGCATGCAGAAATAGCTTAATATTGATGTATTCATAAACAACTTTATTTTTGCGCAAATGTAATTAAAACGTGTGCATTTTACTTAATTATACACCCATTAATATTTATGCAGTATAAGTTTGCTGAATGCTAATTAGTTCACATAATGTCGCTTTGTCGAAATATTTCCATTGGAAAATTGATAGATTTAAAGAATTTTAATTTCAGATAGTAATTTAAAAAAAGAAATTAATGAGTTTTGTTTGAAATTTGTAGAGACTAATGAAAGATTAAATTTTTATTCTAAATATTTATTTTAATACAAATAAAAAGTATGTAAAAAAAATGTACAAATATTAAATATTATTGTAAACATTTTGTTTGTCTACCGTTACAATCTTCTAGGCATCTGCGCCATTTTGTGCTCATCTGCACACTTGCGTGTGATAACTTTACGTACATCACTGTTTCGAACGTTGCATCTCTCTACAACAATTATCGTGATGTCCTCAACCATTTCAACATTTAACTGCGGTCTCGGTTGCCTATCGGTGTGAAGGAAAAGGTTAGTGGTTCTTCCAGATAAACAATGGGTTGCCATAGTTTCTCTGTTGACCATAAAAAAATTGAATGTTATACCTGTTAAAAATTTTGTAAATTCTACAGAAAATTAAAATTATGCAACAGTGGTTGTGAAATGTGGCAACAATGTACACCATGAAGTTATCGAGGAAGCTTAGCTCAGGGGAGTTAAGCATCAGTGTAATGTGTTAGTTAAGAATTGTATTAAAACTAGCTACAAATTTGTTAGGACACTCGATATTGAACATTTCAAAACATATTTTTTCCAATTTTACCGTAAATTACAAATAATTCGTATGACAGTTGGAATGTTGGATATCCTAAATATTTGTTTTAAATTAGTGTACTTATTAATTACTGTATGGCAATTGAGAAAAATAATTATTAGTGAATATACTCGATTTTCGAATCTTCAAAACATTTAAAACGATGAAACATGAAATGAGACTGCGTTAATTGTTTTTTGTAATAAACATTTATTAATCTTGTTGTTTCTATGGTTACAGATAACCAATATGTTATGAGGGAGTCATGAAGTCGGCAATTCTGCACTCCTACGACCACTTCTCCGGGCGAGGATGTAGACTGCTGAATGCGAAGCACGCCGCGATTACAGCCGGAATCTACACGCTGGTGAGTTGTTCTTCCTCGATGTTATTCCTCGCACAAATACCGCGAACCTCCTTTTGTTCGTTCCTCTTTCCCACAAAACTCCTCCGAAACTCAACATCCCTGAGATTCTTCCCATATTTCACACACGCATGCCGCGATCATCACCATAATCATTATCCTCTCATCCGTCATCCCGCTGCTCCTCCACTTCGATACGTCTCCTCTCGCGCTAATTAAAGCTCTTCGTTTCCAAAGTTTTAATTAACTCTACCTATTCATTCATCCATCCATCCATCCATTTTCCCCTCATCGTTTTCATTTATTCATGCGGCGTTTAAGAACAGAATGATTTATTATTGTTCTCGCCAGAGATAAAGCCAGTATCAAAAACTCCCTTTTCGCCAGTAATTGATACTCAAACGTTTTATCACATCAATAATTATACATCAGAAATGTATTAGAAACATTAGAAATCATGTTGTTTTTGCTATTTTTCTGATATTTATAACGCTTGTTTAATTAGAGAATAAAAGTCTTGAAAAATCGGCCCGAGTATGGAAACTTGAGGTACATCAGAACTCTAATAGATTTTGCCTTTTTTTCACATTAACGCCTTTTTTTCACATTAAATATTGTGTTTAGTGGGAGGATTCATAAACCAAACTAATCACCATAGCAACGGTTTATTTTTCAAGGCATGTGTGTTATTTATTTTGTTATTAGGGTTGCGATGGAAATGGTTGTCAACACATACAGTAATGTAAACAGCATTAGGGTTGGTATCAATCATAGCGATCGCAGTTTATTTAAGAGCTTAACTAATGTTTATGGAGAGATATGCGTGTAAGGATGTGGTGGGTGGTTGGGGGTTGGTTAGGACAGGAATTGCATTTTCATGAGGATATATATATATGGGGTGTTGGAGAATGAATAAGGGCGTCGAGTTGTGTTGCAGGAATCTCATTTACAATAAATCTTCGCCTCGCGAAAGGAAAGAAAAAAAAAATGAAGAGGTGAAAAAGGAAAGGCGAAGAGTTTTAGGGAATCAGATGTAATTATGAGATTCCCCAGGGAGGCGATAAAAAAAAATAATTAACAGGCTAATACAGATATTGCGAAAGTTTCCCAGCTTTTATTTATATACAACTGCTTTCGGCTTGTTGTCTTTCCGTTGGTATTGCTTCCGCCCGTTTGGCATCTACTGGAATTAATGTATTTCTTGGTCGACCTTCTCCTCGCTCCATCTTTTTCCCCAAACCGCCCTCGGGATAACTTCATTTCTTTAACTCTCTCTCTCTCTATCTCATACCTATTTATCTCCATACATCTCGCCCCTTCTCTGATTTACACAACGGCCGCAGTTTCTAGAAACAAACAGAACCTTCGTTTTGGTTGCACACGCAAACACACAGATGGAAATATCGAAACAAACTGTTGAGTGTTCAAGGAAGGAAGGATGGAAGGAGCAAAGCGTAAACACGCTTGTAATTGAAACGGGGGAACAACAGCACCCGGAAGTTTCTATTACTAAGAAGAATCTTTAACTTTCGTGCATGCAAAAGTTCTCCCCAGCAAAAAAAATACATAAAGAGAGAAAACGTTACATGGATATAATAGAAATGTTTACCCTAGAGTATGTGGCAAGTTCTACAATTTCTTACAAGATATCTTTATTTTCCTTCCGTTTATATTTATCTTTCAATTATAATAATATTTAGATTCAAGATATTAAGTGAAATTTATTAACTTTAAGTATCTAATTTATTGGTTCAAGTTCGAACCTTATGGTCTATGAACACTTTTAATCATTACTTAATGTATGTATTTGCTCAATTAACACAAAATCTTAATCAAAATCTAGTTACGTCTTGTACACGTTTTAAAAAAAGAAAAAAATACAATTTTTCTAAATTATTGGTCCAAGTATGGAACCTTGTGGTCTAACATTGCTGCCTCAAATAGTTCATATATTTTTACCATTTTTATGTTTACTTAAGAAGAAATTTTTTGGTAAATCGAAAGCAATATTCCGTCAACTAGTTAAAAAGAAAAATTATTTTAATATTGTTATTAGTGATATTAAATTAGTATCTAAGTTTTGAATTAATACGTTGATTGTTTTTAAACAAAAGCTGGTGACTGTTGTTTTAAATTCATTATTGAAAGCATTTAAAAAAACAAAAGCTGCTTTGATTAATGATTCTCTCTTTTTTTTTTGTATCAGCCCACGTTTTGTAGTTATTCGAATAGTGGCTGTAAATTGTTCGAGGTGGCCGAGGAAACGAGCGAAAACATATATAAAAAAAAGATAATGCCGTTTCCATTATGTTCTCTTGATGTAGGTTTTTAATTAATATTTTTTTTTGCTCGTAGTTTACACGAGACCCGGCAGGAGGAAACGGTAACGAGACAAAAAAAACAAAATTTATAAAACGTGCGCACATACACAAAATTAAATTAAACGGACAAGAGAGAGAGAGAGAGAGAAAATTGAAGGTGAAAGGAAAACACGTGTAAGGGGATGGGACGGAGAAGTTCTGTGGCCCTTGAGGGCGCAGACATAAATCCAGAATTAATTTCCATAATTAACCGTGCAAGGCAAATATTAATAATGACAGCAAAAAAACAAGACAACAGTATGAAAAAAACAAAACAAGAAAGAAAAACAAACAAGATACGACTTAATGAAGAAATAGTGGCGGCGCCCTGTTGCGATTTCAACGTGCTTTTGACATCCACGTAATTAGCTGTTGCCGTGCGTTGTATCCCCTTAATCAGAGACATACTTTACGCTGTTATTCATGCACGTAATTTAACCGCAAAGTTACTTCGCTCCAATACACGTATTGATATATAATGTTAATTAAATTGCAGGAATATTTCAATTTAATTTTAATTACGCGAACTATTTTGGAATTGATTATTGCCGAGAATTAGTTTGATATTTTATTTTAAATTTCATTACACGCCGTAGCCTTTTCTATATTAAAAGTTTCATTTTCGTTTGTTTATACAACGTCAATCTTTGACAACTTACGTAAGTTTTAACATTTTTTGGTTATGTTCTAAATGACATATAGGTTAGGTTAAGTTAATATAGCGTTTTCCAAACTGTGAGGCGCGCCTCCCTGGGGAGGCGTGGACTAGTCTAAGGGGATGCGCGAATATTAGTAGCAGTGATCAATTTTCCAAATTAAGCAATAATCATAATAATATTAATGGTACAAAGAGCAATTAATCCAAAAGATGCATAT
>NW_017095799.1:0-62331 GCF_001412225.1 Nicrophorus vespilloides
TGGAAAGGCAAAATATTCAGCTTTCTACGAGTCGTCGACGATATAATTGTCTTAAGGGTTGTTGAGAAATTACGAAAAACTGTAAAAACTGAAAAAAAATACAAAAAAAACGTTCTGCAGCTCATAACAGGCGACTCGATGACAGTACGAAGATGCCAATAGGCTCGTTGGAAACCTGAGACATTCAGCTTTCATACGAGTGGTCGTGATGTAATTAGCTTAAGGGGTTGTCGAGAAATCCACGAAAAACTGAAAAGACTGAAAAAGCAACGTCGTTTCTCTGTTTTTTCAACTTCTACAACTCATAGCAGGCGACTCGATAACAGTACCAAGATGCCAATAGGCTCATTGGAAAGCTGAAACATTCAGCTTTCATACGAGTGGTCGGTGATGTAATTATCTTAAGGGGTTGTCGAGAAATTCACGTCCTGTTACGCGACGAACATTGCCAAACTTTTGTTTCATAAAAAGGTGCGTATGCACAATTTATAAATAATTATTGTATTCAAATATCACATTCATCCACCATGGAGAGTTGAAATAAACACAATTTTGTCCTTTGCTTCAAGTACATATTTCACAGTATCCTAAAAGAGAATTGAAAGCAATTGAAATTCAGTACATTGAATATCAAGAATTATTTACCATTAACTCCCAATCTGCATCATTAACAAGAACCAAAATGCCAGGTCGACTAAACGAAGAAAGCAGTTTATTATATCAATTAAATCTATTATTATTATTATTACTTACACAGAATCATCTTGTATGAAGAGCTCTGGTCTTTCCTGCAATAAATTATCCTTCATCCAAAAAATGAGGTCTTTCAGTGTCCCTACAAAAATACAATTTGATCAAGTTATTATTAAATATATTAATTTTCTCATACATTCTCCTTCCTTCGCTGGTAAAATAACTTCCTGTTTCTTTTTGTTTCCAAAGAGCAGTTCTGCTCCTCCTCTGTAAGAGGAAAGATGTTTTTATATATAATTTAGATGGAATTGATGCAACTTACCCAAACTCTATTGTTATATTTAATCCTGACATGATTATTATTAATAATCAAATGCAACTAGATATTAATTATTAACTTTAAATAAAATAAGGTTAAACATGTTTTGATAGTTGATGTTATTGAAGTACCAACTTAGATTTTGCCTAAGGTCATTCCGATTAATTTAGTATTTATTATGATACTATTATTTGTTTATGATAGATATTAATTATTAAATTTATAATTATTGATTATAAATTCTCTGAAGTGAATATTTTTTGAAATATTTGAAATCATTCATGGTTATGGTTTCAAACAGTTTCAATGTTGGTACGACTGTTGAGTAACTAGTGAGGCGTGCTTACATTAAAAGCCACAACCACAACGTGCTTTCTGGATTCATTTCCTTTTCCGTTGCTATGAACCTATTCGTAGGTTTGTTAATTTTCTATTAAACAATTTCAAAAATATGTACGGACGAGAACAGTGAACAGTGCAAAAATGTTGGTTTTATTCGAAACGGCGGCGGGTTACGCTTTGTTCAAGGTAATTTTCAATCTATTTCCGTCCCAAACACATGTATTTACCATAAACATAACCTCAATGTACCATGCTTTTCTAGCTCCTCGATGAAAAAAAATTGGAGAAGACCGATAATTTGTACCAAGAATTTAACGATGCCGAATCAGCTAGCAGGATGTGAGTATTGCTTTATTTATTTCATTCGTTCCTCTAGTAAATATTATTGTTTTTTTCAGTGTTAAACTTAAACATTTTGAAAAGTTCACCGATACCACAGAAGCATTGTCTGCTATAACTGCTTCTGTTGAAGGAAAGATTTCGAAGACTTTGAAGAAGGTCCTCAAAAATCACGTTGAAAATGAGCAGTTGTTGGTGGCTGATCCTAAATTGGGATCCGCTATCAAAGATAAGTTTGATTTGCCATGTGTTGCCCATACACACACTCAAGAGTTGATGAGATGCATCCGCTCGCAGTTGGACAGTTTGTTGGCTGGCCTCCCCAAGAAAGAGATGACTGCTATGTCTCTTGGTTTAGCTCACTCGCTGTCCAGGTACAAGCTGAAATTCTCACCGGACAAAGTTGACACTATGATTGTGCAAGCTGTTTGTTTATTGGATGACTTGGATAAGGAATTGAACAATTACATCATGAGGTGCCGCGAATGGTACGGCTGGCATTTCCCGGAAATGGGTAAACTCGTCACTGACAACATTGCATTTGTCAAGACTGTAAAAATCCTGGGCACGAGGGAGAACTCCGCATCTTCCGATTTATCGGACATTCTACCAGAAGAAATTGAGGCTAAAGTTAAGGAAGCAGCTGAGATCTCGATGGGAACTGAGATTTCCGACGACGATATCATCAACATTCAACATCTCTGCGATCAAGTCATCGAAATTTCCAACTACCGCACTCAACTGTACGACTACTTGAAGTCTAGGATGATGGCAATGGCTCCAAATCTGACCGTTTTGATCGGTGAATTGGTCGGTGCAAGGCTCATCTCGCATGCCGGGTCTTTGATCAATTTGGCCAAACAGCCGGCTTCCACGGTGCAGATTCTCGGTGCTGAAAAAGCTCTCTTCCGTGCGCTGAAGACCAAGAAGGAAACTCCGAAATACGGTTTGATCTACCACGCGTCTTTGATCGGACAGACCAGCGTCAAGAACAAGGGTAAAATGTCTAGGATGTTGGCTGCCAAGGCAGCTCTGGCTACCCGTGTCGATGCTCTTGGAGAAGATGGAACCTTCAACTTGGGCGCTGAACATAGGGCCAAGTTGGAAGCCAGATTGAGGGTATTGGAATCCGGAAACTCGAGGAAAATCAGTGGCACTGGTAAAGTGAAGGCCAAATTCGAGAAGTACCATGGTATTAGGTAATTATCCCTTTATTTATATTAGCCATCTATATTTGTTTACTAACTATTAATTTAATTTTTCAGTGAAATTAAGCAGTACAACGAAGAAGAGGATGTCAACTTAGACACTAAGGGAAAGAGGAAACGCGGACAATCTACGTCTGAAGTTAAGGAAGAAGTGCAAGAAACTGAAACCACAGAGACGCCCAAACAGAAGAAAAAGAAGGCGAAAAAGGAAAAGGCGGAAGCTGTAGAAGAATCGGAAGAAGTTAAGGAAGAGCAGCAGCCAACTGAGGAACTGCAGTCATCTCCAGAGAAGAAAAAGAAGAAGAAGAAGAAAAGCAAAGAGGTCGCAGAGGCAGAGGAGTAGTGAATAACGTTTATTTGTATATTTGTATATATTGTATGTATGTTTATTTGTATGTATAGTTTTATTGTATATATTGTATATAATTAATATAAGTTTAAATTGGTTATCTATATTTTTTATATTACCTTCCTAAAGTAAACGAAGAAAGTGAAGAAACACAAATTTGTAATTAAAATACTGTTTTATTAAAAAATTAATAATAATCATATATATATATCAGTTAATTAAAAATCTCTATCTATCTAAACATATATATATATAGTAGTATTTATGGTTCAAGCTCAGACAGTTGTGTAATTGGCCTTGCAATAAACTGAAATGAAAAAGGAAGGAAAAAGTCAGCAATCGTTTAAATATATTTCAGCAACGTTTGAAAGAAATTTAGTTATTTAAATACTTGCCAATAAATTCTGAAACTGGATCGTTTTCACCGTCGCCGCGCATCGTTCCGGTGATTTCATCGTTCTCCACCATCGGCATGAAAAGGTTCACAAATTCAGGACTGTACGGGGGCCCGATCGCTTCGAGAACCTCTGTTACGAAATAACGGATCAAAGATATGTCAGTGTCGCCTTTCTGCCAGCACGTCTTGATATACTTGACGACTGGAACAACGCAACCGGAACATAACAAATTCACCATTCTGTCCAGGACCATTTTCCTCATTTCCAACTAACAAAAAGAAAATATATATAACATTGATATCACGAAATCTTTGTGCACAACTCCAAAAAACTTACTTGTACTAAAATCTCCAATTCGTCCTGCTTGGACTCAAACAGTCTAATTAACAAATCCAACACCTGAGTGTGTAAAAGTGTATGGCATGAGACAACCTCATCGAGAAGCGCTAAATGAACTGGGCAATGCTCAGTTTGCAATTTAAAATAACTTGAATCCGTAACTGTATACTCGACCCAACGCACCACTCCTACTGCTACCACCGAAAACCTGAAAATATTTGTAAATTAATCATCTAGATATGAAATATGGGATGAATGAATTAATGAATACCTTAAGCTTTGATATAACGTTTTTAAATCAGCAATCAACTCTGAACTCCCTTTGTTAATATTGCAAATGTTGTGAACGGTTTCTATGGCCTGTATCGTACTTTTCAACTCGTCCTTATTCCATGTACGCTTTTGTCCTTTTTTCGCTGGAACTTCGCAAACGCTGGCTGCGTACGCCAACAGGTAGATGTATTTTGGTTTATGGTCAGGATTCAATTTCACGGCTGGCTTAAACAGAGAATCGACGAGCAGCTCCAAGAACTGAGGTGTCCTCACCAAATCGATTGGAGGCGGATCGTTGCCACTGTAATTCCTGAAGAGCACGCTTATATCGGCCGGATTCAAAGTGTTCTTCGACAACATAGCAGTCAACGCTTGACATGCCTGCGGATAAGCGGCTGCTCCGTTCAAAGCCATCGTTATCGGCGTAACGTCGTTTCTGTTCTTCTGGGCACATTTCGTAATCTCCTGCGACAACCTCTTCATGCTGCTACCGCCCTTATTTTCTCGCGCCAACACGTGTATAATCACTTGAGCGTAAACGTATGTATGCTGACCATGGCAAACCATTTTTGCACACTCCTTTGTAGTTTTTTGCCAATCCTCTGGGTTAGTCAGAAAACTTGAAATGGAGGTTTTCAGAACCCTGGAGAATACCTCCAATTGTTGCGCTGCTGTTGATATACTTGTAATTTCGCCCTGGAATCCAGCATCCGAAATCAGCTTAATCGTGAAATTAAGCATCAGACAATCTGGATACTCCTCGGCAAGCTTGTAAATCAAGGAGCGCCACGTGGGATGTTCAATGAGCTCGGTCAACCATGCAGGAGTTTCTCCCTCCTCCGTGAAAATAGTGTCAGCCTTCTTGGGATCGAATGTCTTCACAATCATATCCTTCAGGTGATTCTCCACCATCGCCTGAACATCTGTTACTTTGACACCACCAATAATTAGCCATTCAGCAATTAAATTAGCCATCTGCGCTACTGCTGTGTAATTCTGTGAGACCTGTTCTATAACCTGTACAGGATCCCCTCCCGACTGGAAATATCTTTAAAGAAGAACACATTACATAGGATTCAATTACAAGATTAATGTAGACTTATACCTTTTGAGTGAGGAGAATATCCCTGGTTCCATAATGTAATCAGGGGTAGCAAATTTAACAGCACACTCAGCGAGAACTTGCTGAGGGTTATCATTGTGTTCATCCATACCCTCAGACTCGTCGTCCATCACATCACCACAATCCCAGCTCCTGTCCTCGTACTCCTCCATCGTTAATTAAAACTGATGCCAGCACAGCTACGTTCTCAACAAACACCACTGAACACTGATTTGTTTGTAAACTACAGTCTTTAGATCAATTTGGATTTCAACCATCAACATACCAACATTATGAAAAGAAAAAAAAACAAGATCGATAATAGGGCGCCAACATAATAAGACAAAATATTTAAACTCAAATAATTTCCTTTTATTTATAATTCACTTAATAATTATATAATCTTAAATGTATTCATTACATAAGGACAAAAAGCAAACAAACAAAAAAAAAAATAACAAAACAATATAGGTATCACTTCATAGGTATAGGTTTCATCTGAAGAAACTTTCTCATTTAGTGTTTGCTTTCAATTTCTCAAATGTGAACAATGCTAATTCAATTAATTAATTATATTCCTTTGTTTAGTTAACAAACATTTAAAGAACTATGAAAATATTATAAACATTTCCATCTCTTGAAATGCTTCGTTTTCCATCCATCCATCCATCCAATCATTTATGTATATATTTCTATTCATTGTTGTTGTCTTCCGAGCGTAGTTATTAGCCAATTAGCGTTGCATTTTAAATAAATTTAATGCATATTATGTAAGTTAACATTGAAGAGATCGCCGGCAGAGGGTAAAGGCGGTAGTCCACCAGTCACGTCCGGTAAAGCGGTCAGATCGGGCAGATTTTGTATGTGCGATTTCAGTTCCTGCCTGACGATGTAAGCCTTCTGCAATTTGTCTTGATATTCCTATAACAATACATACACATATATTAGTTAGTACTCGTTTGCAAAAACCGCTTAACCAATAAACTTAACCCCTAACGAAAGTTCCGCCTGCGCGAGCAATTCCTTCTGGGATATGAGGAAATCCCTCAACATCGTTGATACTTTTTTTCTGTTCTCCACCTCCAACGCCAGTCTCGTGTTATATTCATTTATTAGCGTTATCGCATCGTCAATTTTCTTTGATAATTTCTCTGCACTGTCCTTGTCTGCAAATTCAAATTTGTAAGTTTTAATAAAACTAAGAAATTAACTGATTTTTTTGTTGTTGTTTCAATTGATGAAAACTTCAAAATAATTTTGCAAGTTCTTCATATTAATTAAGCAACATAATGTACTAACCTTCTATTTTTGAGAGATGTGAAATCTCTGTAACCTCTACTGGCAATTGTGCTATTCTTTGCCTGACAACCTCATCAGTTGAGGCTGTGTTATTTTCCAAGTCTGTTATTGCCTTAATCAATTCCTCTGGTTCTGGAGGATCACCTGCTGGTGTTCCTGGGCTAAGATGCACATGAGTGTCTAATTTTGCTTCAACCTTAAATATCCTCTATCATGAAAAGTTCTTTTCATAAATTTAATTTCCAAGTACTTACCTCCAAGGTTACCTCATTTTCTTTTTCCACCTTTTTCCGATCAGTTGGTGATTCACTTTTTATCAAAGACTTCTTTGATTTCTTCAAGGGAGGTTCCTCTGTGACCACTGTATTATTGTAATTAGTATTTATCTCAAATCGGCAATGTTTCTGATTACTTACTTAATGCTTCCTTGTACTCTGTTATTTGCTGTTCACTGTACACTCCTCTCTCCTTCCAGATATTCAATAACCTACATAAGCTGCCTTTTGTCTTCTCGTCTGCATTGATGTCAGCCATATGCTCGAAAGCCTTTGACAGCATCATGCAAAACTCTTTGCCAAATTCAGGACCCTTCTTTCGACTGTTCTGGATCACATCGTTTGCTAAGTACATCATAATTAACTTTTTTGATTCTTTCGCTGCAATGACATGGACGAACTTTAGGAAAAGAAGCTTTTGTAATTACAGATTGTTGTGTGGTTTACCTTTTATTAGCTCCCTCAACCATATTTTCACTATTTGTGCATAGTGTTTGCGGTGGTGGATCAACCACAGGGACAGGGTCTGTATACTCTGGGAGGAATTGTTCAGATCAGCCAGCTTCTTTATAAGTGCACTTTCTGTGAAACCGCTCATCTTCTTGCACTTTTTGCTAAATTACTATTTGTAGTCCAGTCTCTGCTCCACTCAGCTCAGCTCTTCACTACAATCTTGACTACAATGTCAACAAAATTTACACAGAACCTGAATTTTACTTGCTGTCTCGTTATTCTGTTACGTATGCAACCAACGATTACTAACGCCATCTATACATTCAATTCAATACTTCTACTTTTGTTTCTTACCACTAGGAGATTCCATAATTGTTAAATTATGCAACATCTGCATATTTTTATAACAATCAATCAACAATTTGTTATAACATAAAATTATGATGATTGAATTAATTTAATTTTGATTTATTTGGTGAAATATTAGGGGGGAAATGAAAATGATTGCATTTAGTAAATTGTTCGTTTCGTTTTATATGTATATATTATAATGATTCTATAATAAGTAGTAATAGTTAAACCTAAATAACTACAGATTCAACCGATCACATTATCATCATTGTCCCGTAAAACAAGAACAACAAATTCCTGGGACACTCAACTACGAAGGGTACAAACAGTAACTTAGCACTAATATTACAATATATTATATAATAACGACACCGTATTTGTTTATTATTGTTATTATTACTTTTTTAATATATATATATAACACATTAAATACTGATCATATCAGGCTACAATTACCTCCCATACTTGGACAAGATTGGACGCAAAATTGCTGCAATTTGTACGAATTTCTTCATCATCTTCCTCAACTCTGGTTTGCATCTTGTTACTATCATTCTTTCTTTGTTTGTTTCAAAACGGATCGTAATGTGGAACTAATACAATAATTACAAATCAATTATAAAATTAAAATCTAATAATTTACATTTTATACAGTTAAAGAGAAGAGAAAACAATACAGTTGATATTATTAAAGTGATAAAAAATAAAAAACATATATATTTTAATTGCGAAAATAAAACATAACGATTGCTGTTAAACTGATAAGTAAATTAGTACCGTTTCATTTTGTTTGTTTGTTTGATTTTCGAGAGATTGGCTTTGTATAAAATGTGCCTTAATCTATTATTGTTATAAGGCAATTAGCTTCCTGAATGTTTACAAATACAATACATTAAAAGTAGGAGAATACACACTGATTTCTTCTTTCTTTCTTTTTGATTATTTCTTAAAATGGTTAAAACGCTAAAACAGGGGGTGGTGGGTTTTTCTCTTTGTGAACTCTAAAATATCTGTGCATATTTTGGCATATGTTGTATTGGCCACTAAGAAACAGACTTTCGCCTTTCTAAAGTGCACGATTCGATGCCGCTGTCTTCGTCCGCACTGTCCAACAGACTAGCCTCACCTCTCACACTTTCAACAAGAGTTTTGACATCGTTCAGGGAAGCGGTGACCAACGGTTTATAGGGTAAAGCTTCGAACGATACGTTTTTGGTATTCTCTTCGCTGGGTGGAGTGTCGACGTGCTGCACGACGAAGCGACTCTTCCCGAAGGTGGAGAAGGTCGGGACCTGTCGCCCACCGATTATTGGCTCGACGGGGGGCGGTTCCATCGTGAAGCCCTTGGTGAAGGCACTGGGACTGGGCGGAAGATCCAATTTCAATTTGTCCCTGGTGTGTCTCAGGCCGCCGATATTTTTGCACTTGTTCCTGTTCACCGCCAACTGCGCCAAACTCTTCAGCGACATGACCGTCGGACGTCTGCTCGTGAAATCCTTTGGAACGGAGGCCACGTCTTCGGCTCCGCTGTCCGGCGTCACGTTGTCGACGCTCTTGATCAAATCTCCCCACTCGCAGCTGCCATCCTTCCCTGGAAAAAACTGGCAGTTATTCCCGAAAACATCGAACGGCTTCGCCGAAGAGCTTATATAAAAATCATCTTCCAGCATCGAAGAACCTGCAAGAGAGTATCAAAACATCAAACGCTACATTCTAAGCGCAACATTCTAAACGCACGTACCAATAAAATCGGGTACATTCGAAGTCTGATACAGATTCTGTGTAGTAGTAGTAGTGGTGGTGGTGGATGCTGTTGTTGATGGTGATGATGTTTTAGTGTCAGTGCGGTTCATAAATGTCTCTAATTCCCAATCAACTTTACCAATAAAACAAAACCAAAAAAAAGAAAAAACAACAAATAAAAAACATGCAAAACTGAAACGGCATTCGATAATCTATTTACCCTCGGGATACTTCGGCGTCGTCCAAATGTCGTAGCTCTGGATGACCGGACTGTCGGGTTCCCTTGGATACTCGTACACGCAATGGTACTTCTGCTTCTTGAAGGACACCCCACGACCTTTGGATCTCTCCAGAGTCTTCTCCGGCGACCGAAGCGCGGATTTCGTGGGCGTAGCGTACTTATCCCAAGCGGACGGTACGAATTCCGGTCCATCGCCGTCCTCTTCGCTGCCGCAACTGCTCGAATCCTCTAAATCGGGCTTCTCTAAATCCTCCCGTGTGTTCTACAAGCGAAACGTGCCAAAATCAGACATTATTTTAACTGCGTATAAAACTAATTACATCTTGCGGAGCTGCGTGCAAGGCTTTCACTGAAGCCTCGTGACTTCCCTCCTACAAAATGGAAACGTACAGTGCGCTGCTCGTTCGACAACATTACAATTTATAGCGTACCTTCCAGATGAATTCACCACTCGAGCTGCTTCTGGTATCGGAGCCGCTGTCCCAATCGCGCTCGTCGGCTAGATCTGCGCTGTCGCTGAACGAGGTGGTCATCATTTGGGAATCCGACGGTCCTGTGAATCGGATATCCGCCAATGGGCAGTAATCGTAAACCGGTTCGTAAACGCCGTCGTAAACGTTCTCCGTTTCTGGACAGTTCACGTAACCCTCCTGATTATTACCGCAGTTAACGTATGTAGATGGATTGACGGTGTCGACGTCTTCTTTCGCGACGACATCGTTTACATAAGACGGCGCTTTTTCAATGTAATCGTATATTTCCGTTTGCTGGACCAGAAGATTATTCTTGTTGGTGGTATCATCGACGTTCTCGTACAAATTGTCTTGATTGGGTTTGATTTGATCCTCCTCATCGCAACTCGCCGCATTCGACAGAGAAGCTTCTATGTGCTTCCAAGGCCTATCTTCAGGGGAATTCAGAGGGGCCACGTTCTGCAGAGTGTAGCACAACGAATCGCTTACAGTTAAATAAGTTTCTGAACTGCTCGACGATTCTACCGGCAGAGAAGTCAAAGCCTCCGCGCAATTCGTATTGTCAACCTTCAAAACAAAGTCCGGTTGCTGTGGTAAGTCTTCCACTGGGTCAACAACAACTTCAAGATCATCGGCTTTTTGAGCAGCGTCTTCAACTTCTATCGATTCCTCCTTTTCAACTGTATCACAAGTTTTATCTACGCAGAACGTAGTATTTACGGTTTCCGGCTCCGTAATAATATTGTTGTTCTTCTTGGCGCCCTCCTCGATGCACTGCAATTCCTCCAGATTGAAGAGAGTGTCATTGGAGCAGCACGACTCTTGACTAGGTGTGTGTCTGTGCTGCAGATTATTCACTCCCTCCTTATTCGTACTGCTTGGAGACAATCTCGGACTTTCGCATTCATCCTCGATGAGAGAATGTTGTCCAGTCGATCCGGCCTCCGACCAATCGCTATCATTACTATCACTGTCATCCAAATCAGTGTTAATTGTACTACAAAAACAAACAACATTACTCTTTTATTACTTTCACATAATCTTTAGGGAGAACTGAATAAATAATAAATTTTTCATTGAGACATTACCAATGCGGAGTGCTTTGGCCAGAATGCAGCAGCTCGCTGTGAGATTCCTCTGGGATCGGCGATAAAGGAGTATTATAGACGTTGTACTTGATGAACACTTCGTTCCTGTCCGTTGTCTCGT
Source organism: Nicrophorus vespilloides (assembly GCF_001412225.1). Taxonomy (NCBI): domain Eukaryota; kingdom Metazoa; phylum Arthropoda; class Insecta; order Coleoptera; family Silphidae; genus Nicrophorus; species Nicrophorus vespilloides. The sequence continues at coordinate 11,407 of NW_017095799.1, forward strand.
ATTCCCCAACATCATCCATTTTTAAATCTACTGCACTTCTCTGCGACGATTCAACAAGCAAACGTATTAAATTCGAACAGTTACTAAACTATATGCTCGCTATAAAACTTACTTGGGCTTGAGGTAGTTTGGTCAAAAGTTCATTCCTTATTGCAGCCATCACTTCGTCGTCCATGCTGAAGCGAACGTAACTGTCGTCCTGTGGTATCTCCAATTGTCCTGTCAAGTCATCCCCGTTGGTTTGTGGATGCAAGAACCATCCTCCCGAAGCTCCTCCGTCCCAGTTGTCATAAGTACTTTTCTCTTCCTCTTCTCCGTCATCGACCTCGAAATTAATATCATCTAATTCAACGGGCGTATCGTTCAGATTCGTGTAAGTTTTAGCCGCCGCCGCCGCATAAGTTTCGTCGCACGGCAAGGATTTAATGGAATCATCCAAAAACAGCAAACTCTGAGGTTCGTCACTTGTATACCTATCCTGTTGCTCATCGAAACTCTTCCCCAAGAAATTATCCCACGTCTCCAAGGAATACTTCAGGTGATCATTCTTGCGGTGAACGAAAGTCGAGTCGTCTTGAGTCGGACTCGCCGCAACAGTTGTCGTCTTCAGACCATTATAGTAATCAATAGAGAAGTCATCGGAAGCTCCTAAAATTACAGTGGACGCTCCTCCGTCCCGTTTATACGGTGTGCTCGACTTCAAAAACATAAACTGAGAATTCTTGATTTCCTCCTGAGAATTGCTCAGATCGAAATTTACGCTGTTCTTCTTCGGTGTACCATCGCAAATGTAATTGGAGATTTCGTTCGTTAAAAAGTCCTGCGTCTGATTAATCGTATTATGATAGACTATGCAACTATTATCGTTTACACTAGTTTCTCCTGGTTCCTCCTCATCAACAATTAAAACATTTTCATCTGGCGATACAATCTCATCCTCTATTGCTCCTTCAATCAGTTGAGTATCTTCTTGACCTTTCACAATTTCCTCATTCAATTCAGTAACTTTCTCTCCCATTTCTTCATTTGATGTTATGTATGTTTCATTCTGTATATTTTCGTCCTCTTCCTTTGTAAATTCCAAATCAAATTTCTTTACTTCTTCACAAGTTCTTCCAATTTTATTATTTTTCAAAATTTCTTCTTCTTCGTTTTTCAAAACAATCTTTTCACTGTCTGTAATACATTTTTGTTCATTCACAAGTTCTTCATCTATTTTAATTTTAATATCTTCATCAATTACTACAATTTCGTTCTCTGCTTTTGCAATATCAGCTTCAAACTTGATGATTTCAACAGACGTCTTCATAATGTCTTCCTCACTTTTTGTGATTTCTTCACATGTTTTCACAATTTCTTCATCGTTTTTCAAAAATTCTTCTGTAGCTCTCATAAATTCTTCTTCAATTTTTAGTATATTTTTTTCACTGTTCACAATCTCTTCTTGACCTTTCGCAAGTTCTTCATTTTCTTTTATGACATTGTCTTCAATCTTCATGATTTCTTCGAAAACTTTCATGTCTACTTGATTTTGTATAATTTCAACATCGAATTTCTTGATGTCTCCATTCGTTTTCGTAATCGCTTCATCGTTTTTCGTAATTTCTTCTTTGGCCACCATAAGTTCTTCTTCACTTTTCATAATAACCTCATCAGTTTTTAGAATCTCTTCATCATTTTTCGCAATCTTTTCACGAGTTTCCAACATTTGCTTAATACGTTCTTTCTCTAAATCTGGCCACACCAATGGAACAGTAGTATAATTGTATTGAATTTCTCCGTTTGCATCCTTATTCAACATTCTTATTGGAACCTGACAGTCGTCAAAGTTAATTTCGTGTTTTTTATCATTTCTTGATGTTTCCTCCGCGATAACATCATCTTTGCTGTCCACTATCTTCGTGTTCCAGCACATCTGCAACAGTTGCATATCATTGGTCAGATCATCTACTCGGCTATTTTCACGACTGATCGGATGCTTTTCTTTTGAAAATACGATAGTGTTCATGTTATTCTCTACATTTTCAACCTTCTTGATGCTCTGATTGTACGAGGCTGTATCTTGTTTCTCTGTATCTTTAACTTCTTCCGTATCTATGTTATACAGTTTATCGTCGTCCGTCAAGTTAATAAAGTAAGTTTTGTAGGCTTGATCGAATGCATCATTGCTCGTCGGATTGTCGAGACCTTTTTGAATATTATAACCATTGTTCATTCTCTCGACCGACTCAATGTTTATGTTCTCACTGAAATTATTAGTGATGGGAAGCACTGATTCTTCTTTACGCTGTACACTAATATCGCTGGCTAATTCGATAATGTCTTTAACGAATACTTCAGCCAATTGTCGTACTTCCTCCTCAGCGTCACTCAAATCTGTATCATCTTCATCTGATTCGTCCGTTTCATCTTCATCCTCGTCTGTTTCAACTTCATCATCGGTGGTAAATTGCTGAATTCCGATCATCGGTTCAACATCATTTGAAACTGATTCAATCTGTTCACGGTTGAGGAGTTCGCTCAACTGCAGTTGCTCCTCCAAATAATCAATCTCACTCGACATTGATCGCTCTTCTTGCAGATAAAGATCTGTAGAGTCCTCCTCATTGTTCATAATTTCCAAGCATTCCAGACAATTTTCATTTGTACTATTCTCAGAATCCTCTTCGTCTTCGCTTAATTTATATCGACTCGCCTCTTCCTTGATGATTTCTATTGGATACTTGCTATCTCCGTTTTTACGCGACGACATTAGTTCCATTGATGATAGTTCCTGCGCGATCTTCTCGGCGTTCAAGAGTTCGTGATTTATAGCCTCGGTTATGAAACTTTCGCATATTTTTGGTATCGAAATCGTCTCCGTGTGCATAACATCGCCATTTTCACCGTTCGACTTCTTGGGCAGATCCTTCAGGGTGATGAGTATCTCGTTCTTGGCCTCGACCACAGCATCGTCACTGTCGCTCACATCCGTAAATTCACTAGTTTCACTATTACTATCCTTGTTCACTAAATCCTCACTTAATTTGTACACTTGTTTCGAATCCGGGTTCACAGCAATGTTGTTCTCGATGATCTCGGAGAGCTTGGGTATCTTCGAGGGGATAGCGTTGAGGACGACGTCGGGCAAGGGGGAGGACGAATGGTCGTTGTTGTAGTTCATCCGGATGGGACTGTACATTGGGCTTATCGCAACGACGTTGTAGACGTTGAAAAACTGCGTCTGCGGTTCCAGTGTGGACGTGCCGTTCAGATCTTCCAGCAGTCTTCGGCTCTCCGGAGAATCGTAAACGCCACCGCCGCCGGTGGATGTAGGTAACTCGATTTTATCAGGTACGAAAAGTAGACTGTCTCTTCTGTCCTCCTTCAGCTTCTTTAATTCTTCCTCGAACGTCGTGTGGACGTTTAGCAAGTTCCCCTCGCTCCCGTAGATCTGGCTCGGGTTCTCCAGATTGTGACAACGCACATTCTTGTATCCCAAACTGGGCAGCGGCGTTTCCGAATCGCTCTCCGAGCAATCTATGTGCGTCAAGATCATCAAATCGGCGACGGATCGCGACTTCTGGCGCACCTTCTCCGTATACAGACCGAGCTCGATTTTCCTCTTCCAGTTCTCGTCTTCGGTTTCGCTACCGCTGCTCTGTATCTTCTGCAATGGTCCCAACTCGAAATGCAATTTGGTATGCTCCTCGTCCTCCTCCGCCCAGGAATCCAAGCTCTTGTTACCATCCAGAAGGTTGTCCAGAGAACCGGCCAAGTTATGCATACTAGCAGATAAATATTTTCCATCCTGACTATCGTCGTCGGTGTTCAGGCCCATGTTTAGGACGGTGATGTTAGTGAGATCGTTTTCGTCGTCGACCCCTCGTATGATTATGTTCGGTTTCATTTGATCCCATCGACTATTGAAGTCGTTCGAGTCGATATTCTCGAGCATGTCTTCGATTTGGTTCGCAGTCGGCCTCGACTCCGGCACGGCCCAACACAATTGCATCAAATGATATCTATAAATCAATTAAAATTGCATGTCAACAATACATAAAACGTTAAAGAGAATTGTGTTAGAATTAATTACAGATGATCCGCATGCGACGCGATGCAGTTTGGTTTAGACAGTCGAACTCTGGCGGATCCGAAGACCTGGGAGACGACCTCATCGTCAGTGAGATTGCCGTAAGGTTGCTTCGCGCATTCCTCGATTTCCCAGAAGCATATCCCCAATGACCAGACGTTGCCAGCTCGCGTGACCTACAGAGGCGAAGATGAACAAACATGAACGACAAGAAATAATAGTTTCTTTCTTCGTAACGGTAACATACCTTTCTGGTTTGGATGGTCGTCGAGGTGCAAGTTACACATTCCGGTGCGCACCAACGTACCGGAACATTCTCGGATCCGTTGTAATAATCCTCCGGGTAGTCGTTCGCTCCGCAGCCGTAGTCGCCTAGTCTCAAGGTTAAATCATGCGTTAGCCTGCAGTTCCTCGCCGCCAAATCCCTATAAAGGAGAGAACGAAAAAAAAAGGGGGGGGGGGAATTAGAGAAAAGCGACGGAGGAAGCCTTAATATCTTACGGATGGATTAGGTCGTGTTCGTGCAGGTGTCTCACGGCTGAAGTGAGCTGCTTGCACCACAGCAGAGGCAACTTTCCGGTCAAGAATTGATCCACGGACTGTTGCTGGGCTCTGAGGTACGCCTTTAGATCGCCCTTTAAAACGGCACAAATGAAAAACAAAACATTAAAACGGACCGTTGCTTATGATGGATGAATGGATTTACGTTCTCGCAGTGCTCCTGCAACAACAGCAACGGCACATTCTCCAAACTCCTGCCAAGCAATCTCAGAATGTTCGGATGCGACGGACATTTATAAATGGACGCGTCGTGCAGGAAGATGATCCTCTGTCTGTTCGTAGCCGTCGCCTCCAGGATCCTGACCACAACTGGACTCCAAGCAGATTCGTCCGCAGAGGACAGCACACCTTGCGCTGTTCCTTCCACCACCTACGTCAGTTACAAAATCATGATGAATCGATGCATTAACGAAGCAGAAATGCTTACCCTTCCGAACCAACCTCTGCCCACTTCCCGGATGTACTTCAATTTCGCCCGGGGAAAATCTACATTTCCACTCCCTAAATGATACAACAATAAAAAGAACAAATAAATACATCACGTAGTAGCGCGTATTTTTATACTAAGAAAGAGAAGTTTTCCCAAATGCCCCCAGCAATCTCTTCCGATACTTTTATGACGTCTTATACAACTACTCGTAAAACGTAAGAGTCAGATGGTTACCATAAGGCCAGACGTTGAAAATATTCATTAAATTATAAGACTCTTTCTAAATGAAAAAAAAAATGAATTGTAAACTTTTTATTACACCCATCGCAGTAACATATTTAATTTGGATGTTATTGTGTGTGTGAGATGCAATATTTAGGGTGGATGCACCGGGTATTTCATATAGTATAATATTAGCAAGCTAGCGTGATGGCATAGCTGAAAACAACAACAAAAGTATGGGAAACGCTGGTGCAAAACGTCCGCCTATCGATTCGTGGCTGGATTGAAACGTAACCCCCTGCGGATTTGTAATCAGCAGGAAGTCGTGCAAAACGTTGCAATGAATCAAACATCCGACAGGAAATTGAAATCGCTCCAAATAAATTAGATCACGCCGAACGTTTTAAACAAACAAACAATGTTTGGTCGAAAAATGGATCGTAGAACAAAAGGAGTATTTCGTTCGCACTTTCAATAACAAAACAGTTTCCACGAATCGATAGATCAAAGAAATTCCCCGTTTAGTGTTTTTGGTGAAAGCATGCGCTTTTCCAAAATTTGCAATTCCAGGAATTTCGATAAAGCGAATCAATAATAATAAAAATGAAAAAATTATAAAATGATTGGTGGAATGATTTAATGCGCTTAATATATAAAATTATAGAAGAGGATGTTGTTGTACTCACCATACCAATCGCTGACATCGATATCGCCGTCCTTGTAGTCCTCCTGCGCTCGGCTCTGGAATGGTTTTGAGAAGATCACAGATTAGAAAACGTACATAATTACTTTTTCTTTCTCGTTCTTTCACCTCTCCGCATTTTCTCCGAAAGGTACTTACGATAATTTGCTGGTGAGCGGAGAAAACGTTGCTGCTGTTCGGCGGGGATGATGGCGATGCCGTCGTCGATAACGGCGTGAAGATCGTGAATTCCCCGTTCGCTATGGGATTTACGTGACCATGGTCCAGTTGGCTCGCCACCGACACAACCACCGGACTATCTCGGAACTCCTTTACAGCAACAACAACAACAAAAAGAAACACCGTAGGATCATTCACATATACTGTTTGTTTAACTGATGGTTACTACGGTAATTGATTGCAACCATTGCAATGGCAACGAGTAGGCGCCAGGTAACAAATTAAAGGATGTACCAAATCTCCATGACTACCATAGTTTGTTTTCGTTAATTACATAGATCTATTAATGTAAGTTACTTGGCAACTACTATTGATCGAGTAGCTGACATAATTCAAAGGCTATAAATTGCTTCACTAATTGTTTGCAAGCAACAAATTTACAATTTCGGTACATCAATTAATCGTCGAATTATTTGAATGCATGCAGAAATTGCACACATTTTACATCGCATTGTTTCCACGCAGAAACGGCAAACGCTTGCCGAAAACCTAAAAATAGCTGTTTGTGTGTGTGTGTGTGCAAGTTTCGCACTCAAAACATGCACTAAATCTGCTTTGCTCGGCACGACTGGATGCAGCGAAAATTGGCATTTATTCAAAATCTAAACTGAACTGTGTATTTAAATACAGCTCGTTCCATAGCTAAGTACAAAGTTTTAGGCGAAAACGCACTTAAGATGCAATTGGCAATCAAGAGTTTCTGAGAAATTAACGAATTGTTGGAAACTTGCAGGATATTCACTTTGTTTGCAGTTGCCGCAATCGATTGTAATTGCCTGGGATTACCACTAGTAATTGTAATTATCCGCAAGTCTAGTGTATAAGCAAGTCTAATTAGTCATGAATATTCCTAGATTGTCGTCTATAGAGAAAAATGGACCACACTGGTTGGGAACTATTAGAGAGTAAAGGAATCGTTAAAATAAATGTCTCTACAGAAGTCGAATCCATTAACCTGTTTTCACGAGCAGTTAATTATTTTAATAAGCATGCACATAAATATATATTTTTTTTAAAATAAATAAAGAAAAAACAAGAACAAAACTACAAAGCGAGCAATTAAAGGAGCGACATGCTAATGACTACTTTACCTTGCTGTCCTCCTCCTGGTAAGCAGCAGCAGCGTGCGTTTGAAAGAGGAAGAAAGAGAGAAAAAAGAAACGATTAGTGTTTTAGTTGGTTCGTTTAGTTATCATCGCTCGCCGTTATTGTTAATAAATATTAGGCCTGGTACAGACGACGACGATCTGCAATGATTAACATCATTGAGCGTTCCCATTGCATTCGCGCACACACACAAAAAAAGAGCATTCAATGCAAGTCGCGAATGAGTCACAGTCGCGTTTAACAGTCTCCCAAGGTGATGTAACAACACGGTCGCTCTTCCAATTGAAACCGAAGACGTCGAAAGGCGGCTTCAGCTATTTTTAATCTATACCCAATAATATATATCATTCGCACACACACCAAAGGATGCGAATTCTTGACCAGATCGTAACGAATCGAATCACTTTGATTTGCTTAAGCTGTACATAAAGATTTCCATCCCTATTTGTATTTAAGATTCGTCGGCAGGATGAAAGATGATGCTTTCCGTTCGATCAATAGAGCGCCACGCTAAAAATAATCCTCGTTGTGTCATCATTTGCAACAACAGAAGGAAAAAAGAAGGCGAGGAAAGGAAATATCAAAAAAAAGAAGTGTATTCAGGAGTGTGTGTGTGTGTATATTTGTAAAGGTGAAATATCCTTGAAGCAAATTACGGTCTGAGAGAAGGAGAAGGAGGCGGAAAATGAAAGTAGTCGCGACACTCCTACTTTTCGCTGCATGTGAAATTGGAAGGTGTTATGTCTTAGAGAGGAGGAGAAATGTTGCGAAATGTTGATCATGATGATGATGATGCTGATACAAGGAAGGAGCGTGGTGGCGAATCTCTAATTCGCGCAATTAGAGAGAGGTCGAGGGGTGGCTGAACCTGGGTGGAGGATGAATGGCTCGCAAAAATCGATTCCGCACACTCAAACGCACACACAGAAGAGAAGCAACCTCAGATACAAAGGGAAAAACCGCCCGCTCCACCAACGCTTTTTTCTTCGCTCTTGGGATTTTTCCCTTCCTTTCAGAAGTTCGCACTTCTTTGCAATTCCGATTCGAGAGCATACAATGAATATTAGGATCTCGCAAATCCCTACTCGTGTTCAGTCAAAACGTCATTCCAAAACCGCAAATTAAATGCAGTCATTCCATAAGTAATTTTATCAATAAAACTTATTTTTTGATTCATGAATCACAATTTTTATCTAAATTCCTACAATTTTCGCAAATTAATATTAGGATTTACTTGTTTGTAGTCAGTCAATTGATTGTTGAATGTATGTATTGAAATATCTTCTTTTTTTGTTATGTTATAAGAATGTCAGTGTTATGAATAGCAGAGAATGCAGAGGATGAGTCTTGTGTCGCGATGATGGTAATGAAGGATCATCTCGTGAGAAAGATTAAGCGACGTGGGGTTCGTTCGAATCAATTGACGCGAAAAGGGGGGGAATAACTTAATTAGGAAATCCATTGAGCAGAGTCGCTGTTTGTGACATTATTGAATCACTGTTGCAGCGGGGGCGGCGGCAGCAACAGCAGCAGAAGCGGTATTTCAAAACAGGAGATAAATTGGCAACCGGCTACAAGGGGCCAACGTCCCGGGGTCTGCTTTGCACAAAGAGAGATAGAGAGAGAGTGTCGACATATTATTATTTGACGACAGGCGAAATACCTCTGTGCTGATTCACGAAGAGAAGACCCTCTTCTAACCCGTATCGCTCAGCTCTGATACAGAAGAGAGGAAGCCTCGTTATCTGAGATCGGAAGCTGCTGCTGTTGCTGCGTTCAAATGGGAACGGGCGGCGTTTCATATTTCCTCCTCGCTACAATATTTATCAACAGGCTACGATGGATAGACGGATGACTAACACTTCGTCATGTAAACCTCTTCATGCAGCATCTCCCAGAAGGGCTTCCGAAAGACCCTCGAGAGTGCTTCGGATTTTAACATACAATAGGATCCATCCACTGACTTTATTATTTCTCACAGCTCAAACAAACTTGACTTTAACTACAAAGTCAACACCTTTTCATCCAGTTGATTTAATCCACTCACCAACAATGACAAACATTTAATTAATTCCCTCACAAGTTTGTCATTAATCGAAAATTCATTGTCTGAATTAGATTGAGAATTCTAATAACATTCATTCAAAATATCTAATTTCTTGACTTGTCAAGTAAATGATTAGAAACGTATAAACACAGATGATGATGATCTGACGATAGACCACTTTTGGAATCAAGAGTATTCGCAAGGTGAATAAAGTTAACGATGACGCATCTTGTATGTTTTCACACAAAAGAAAACTGAAAGGTGAATTTGAAATTCATGAACGCATGCAATATTAACCGAACGTCGGTCGCTTGGTCAAGGTCAGGTCGACATCACACACACACACTCACCAAAAGGTAACAACAACTGAGAGAAGTTGAAAACCTAAACTTGGTAATTGGTAATTTCCAACTTATTGCTGATTGTAAATGTGTCGATTCGTACCTTGAAGCCATTCCTCCTCTGACAGCAGAGACAACCGGCCAGACAGACGACCCCGCAAACGATCAAAAGAACTGCTATCAATCCAGTTACTAATTGCGTATGTTCATCTGCAACAGAAACAAGAATAAAACGATATCAGTATGTATATAAATGTATAATAGTCAGCGACACGCGATTTGCAAAACATCGATTAGCTCGAGCTCCGAGCATTAACGATAATTAGAAATTATGCAAATCCCTGCAGCGGCTAATTACGTTTCGAAATGCGTTTGCATATAATTCACTTTGATTCGTTTCAACAATGCATAAAAGAGTTCATCAAATTCGTAGAAACAAATGGAACAGAACAAAAGGTTGTCTGTTTAAATACGTTTAAGTATGTGCTTTTTACAGTTACGAAGAAGGTTAATTATACGTGGGAAGGTACAGGAACAGGGAACATATATTTTATTCAACAGTTTAGGAAGCGCAAACGCAACGCAACGAAAGACAATTACGCGAGACTCGCGCTATCGAAATATTAAGTGGTGAATGGAATACAAGAAGTCATTTCCGGTCGGTCGCAGCCCGGGTGCAGGAAATGTCGCACAGGCAGGCATCACTTACCGAACCCCGCTTGCATAGATAAAAAGGTTTCCTTGGTTACGTGTAGAAACAACGAAAAATAAACATTTGATATTGGATATGCGCGCCTACCGGGATCAACGCGTAATGAAGTATTCCAATAACAAATTTAACTCACTTTAATCGTTTACAAATAAATGTGTGCGTGTGTGTATTTGTTAGGTGGTTTCATCTTCTAATTGACTATCGATTACAAGATTACTATGGTAACGCCATGCAAAGTTGACTCAACGAATTCGAACCTTCCTAAATCAACATTTCTTTACGCTCTTCTCAAATCAGAACTGCATTGGAAACTCAAACACGGTTTTAATCGTTTTTTTTTTTCATTACTAGCAATTGCATAAGATGTAATAGATGAATAAATAAAACGAGGATGAATGAACCGAGAAAGTTGACGTGAATATAACTGTGAAGCTAAACAGCTTTTGTATAATCGATCTCCCCTCATATGGGTTGTAGCGCAATTCCGAACGTCACGCCAAGTTTCACTCCAATTTTCCTTACATTTTCCACCTTTGCTTTTACATCCATATATATAATTTTTATCTTTCTTTAATAACCTTCAATCATCATCAAGCAATTTCTACTTTCCCCAGTCGACATCATTAATTAGTGCAATAGGCAGCGCGTCTTCGGGTGCACACAGCTCGACAAACGTAATTATTACGTCGGCATTCTCCACTCGCAAATCCAATTTTAAACCCTCCTTCCTTCATTCCTTCTTCCCACGGGACTTTAATTATGAATTTCTCAATTGTAGAATCTTCCCAAACAATACTTAATATAAATACAACAACAGAAATGAAACACCTCGGATGGCATGTTTCTTCCCTCGATGAATAATTTATATACAACATCCATTGTATACGTGTACTTAACGTTTAATTAATCTCCCGTTTTCCACAAACATAAAGAAGCCCTTGACCTGCACGAAATTCATAACAATAGCCGTTACATTACGTTATTTCAACATAAAATATAGAAAGTCTACAAACATTCAAACAGTCCAAAAACAAGAATTGTATCAAACGGCAATTACTCGAAAGTGAAAATTCAATTCATTCTTTTACGCGATTCTTTTAGCGTGTATTCCTATTACTCTCCTTTTATTATTTTCGAGCAATTTGGATAATTTCCGAGTTTCGCTTTCGCGTTTTCCTTTATTTGGTAGAGTCGAAGAGACAGACGGAGAGGCGAGCGAGTGACTCAGTGAATGTTGTTGTTAAAGCCACCTATATACATTTCGCTCTGCTTTTTCCATAAACGTTACACAACGCGTTTTGATCAGACCAAACAAAACAAAACAACAACAAACAAACAAAAAACAGATCAAGAAACACGAAACAAAAGTATTTGCGACAATTGCTCTATAAATAAGTATTATGAAGCTTGTACAACCTTGTTTGCATGCAAGAGAAGAGAGAGAAAAAAACGTCGATGCTTTTGGAGGCGATGATGATGGTGATCGTAAAGAAACAACGACCAATTGCTTATTGGAAATTCTGCTATAAATAAGTATTATGACAGGTAAACGTCAAAAAAAAATATGCTAACTACGATCCAATAAAATTGAATAAATTTATGCAATAAAAACACCATGTAATGTTGTTTAAAACTAAGTATAAAATACTCAAAGTTATGCTATATAATAAAACTGAGACTCAAATTTTTACGATATTTTAACGAAATTGTGAGTTGGCGTTGTATATATATAACAAGATCAAAAACGAATGACAGGCGAATCTTCGAAATTTCGATTACGTCCGCGCCTAAAAATAAACATTAGATGAAAATTCATCACCTAGGAAACCTTGACTGTGACCTCGCTTGGGGTTTAACAACTGCTTTGTTTTTTTTTTTCTGGAAATGCAACGCAATCTTTATTAATATTAATTATTTTGAGTAATTGAATCATTAAATTTCTAGATTTAATATTTACATAAGTACTTGTAAGTTGACAAATGTGAATTTCGCAATATAATTTTATAATGTAATTGAAGTATTGATTAGCCTACGTTAGATTTCCTTTTTTGGTGAAATGACGTATCACGGAAATCACCCAAAAACAGTGACGAATTATAATTGGTATAAATCTTTATGAAATTAATTAATTAAGTAAGTAAAAACAATACGGCCTTGCTCGATAGTTTTTTTTTTTTGGAGTCACAAGGTTGAGTTATGTGAACTTTCCATTCGAAACCACACATGATAAGACGGTGGTCGATCGAAGCGAGTTTTTGGAATAGTTTTCAAATTTGATCGTTGCATAACGGAGCGCGTCCCGACGTGTTCGATCGCGCACGCAAAGGCATTGTTACCTCTCCCCCGATTGTTGCAACAATGATGATGATGATGTCCAATTGAACCGATGCCAAAATACGCGAGGCGGCGGCGGCGCTTAAACCGGATGCATCTCAACTAGAATAGGTAACCAAAGGTCGAACATTTCATCATCGTTAATCGATTAATTGAATCACCGTTCGTCCGGCAGAGATTACCAATTATCCTACAAACTATCTGTTTCGAACAGACACTACTTTTCCGAGCATCTGTTACAGATGCAATGGCAGAAGAGAACTGCATTATTCATGCTCTTCTCCCATAACACCTGGAACAGCATCAGCACTTGCCTCAAGGACAATTTTCTGCGCGATCAATAGCTAAATTTACGAACCATTAACGTGGCAATTGCAACGCGATAATGTTATCCCATTAACGTATTTATTAAAAAAAGAAAAGTATCGAATTTACGCGTGCACATAGAGTTATTATTGCTGCGCTCAAATTGCAGTGATTTATTATAATATTATTATTATTAGTTGTTGTAGTTTGCATGCATATGACGGACGACGGTACGTGCATAAACTCTGTAACGGAATTCGCGATTCAATGAGGCGCAAATCTCGCGTACGTATGCACATGTTGAACACATCTCGATGTGCATACGTTCGCCCATAAATTATTCACGCAGTTTACTTCATTATCGGACGATTTCCATTCATTAAATATCCTCGTTTCTCACCATTGATAACTCGGTAACAACTTTCCATTTTCCTTATTAATCCGAGATCATCCATCAAAATCTTGGCGAAAAGAAAACTGTTAGAACAAAGTGTTCGTACGGAACTGCGCAATTTGCAAAGCGATTTACATAAGAATGTAAAGCGGTCCTCCGGAAGGTTACGCAAAGAGACGAATTATTTAAAAGTTTCGTTTATGAGTTGCATCTAACAACCGTAACATTGCAGAAACCCATTGTTGTGTAGCAGCACACATTTCTGCAACTCTCCGCCGCTGAGTTATGCGGATGATGCGTTTTCCTCCCATCTGGAATTCCCCGAATTTAATTCAAGACAATGCATTAACCGAAATTAACAATAAATTTTTTTACAAAATTCCATTCAGATAGAGAGAGAGAAACGAAAAGGTAAACAAACATTATCTTACGCGAAGTTTGCACACCTTGAATTCCTGATTTCGCTGTAATCGGAGCGAATTCGTTGCTTTCATGCAAATGTATAGATCAAAACGTTCGGAATCCGTAAAAAAAAACACGTTTAAATTTGCGTAACGGCTGTTGTTGAATTGAAAAGGCGAGAAACAGAAATCTCTTTTGAGGATTACGTAGAAAGTTCGGTCAACTTCCTGCTACCGCCGCCAAATGAATCTTTCGTTCGCTCGGATTACACAATTTCGAGTTCGCTTCTCCACGTAACATAACGCTCATGAATATTTACAAAACTTCGTCCAAAACAACACTCGATATGCATTTTGGATGATTAAAACTGCAATTATTTACACGTCGAAATACGCAAATAAACACACATTCGTTCGCAATGAAAATGAGAACATGATAGCGATTGTAAACAAAACTAATTTGATTGATAAACTGGTCGAACGATCGTCGTTTCCAAAGTTGAAAAGTAACATGCAAATAAATATTATCGTTGTGCAATAAAAGTAATCGATGATTCCAAGTAAATAAACATTAAAAACAATGACATAAGGCGACCGATTACGTCAATGGATGTACATTTTTTTTTGTTCTTGGATAGAGAACATGGCGTGACGACGGCGACACGCAGCGATTCAATTCATGCCATATTGAGGAGGGGTGGCATAAGGCAAATGGAAACCTAAGAAGGAAGGAAGGAAAGGAAAAAAAAACTAACTGTAGAAGAGAAGAGAAGTTAACAACCCTCTTTACGGATTGCCTCTTCCACTCCCCAAGTTCCACTCCTCCCGAGACAAACTGTAGTTAGTAATCAATATGAAATTGGATTCGGTGACTTTGTCAATATTGGAAATGCTAATATTTCACATCCACTCCCTTCCATCATCCGAAGAACAACTTCTGAAGGCGCGCAACAAACTTTTTCGATTCACGTAATTACTATTATAACTCTTGTAACAAAAAGAAAACACACTGCGAAATCGTTATTAATTCGACGTCAATTTACTTTCGTTACCGCACGCACACCACAAACTTTAGCTATTACAAAAAAAAACGCAAAATTAATTAATTTATTATACTTTAAATCTATCAGATTTGTGATTAATTATGTGAAATTGCATCGAAATTGGTTCAAATACGAAAAATAATTACATTTTCCCCCCAATGCACATTCATATATAATGAACAGATTGGTCGGCAATCGTATTACGCTTATTAATCATATTATTTTTTTATATTTATTAATGCATAATTCGGTGCAACCGTGTAATAATAATCGCACGCGATTATTCAATATAACTTTTTATTTATATATAAAAGCAATTATAGCGCGAACGTTGTCCTTGAATTAATTAACGAAACGTTATTATTGCACGGTCTTCGGAAAGTGGACTTTCCTCAATCCGCATATTGCATTCCATCAATTATATAGTAAACGAGTGGAACGACACAGCTTACATTCGAATGACGTAGATCAAAAGTTTGATGTTGAGCAAAACTTTAGGGTTTTAGACCAGATCCGATAAAAAAGAAACACACATCAAATTTCGTAGCCCGGCTATGACCTCAACAAAATTCAGAGGTCTGATACAAGTTTGCAACATCGATAATTCAAAATATGATCGATATATAAAACTTTGATTTGCGTTAGTTTATGAGAAAGAAACATTGTTGTTTCTCTACATATATTAAGATGTAAATAGAAGTGATGCTGTTTCTTGATGCATCGCAGTAAAAGCTTTCCAGTTGGATTTTTATATTATCTAAGAGGTGGTTCTCTTGAAAGGCTATAAACTACCTTCAGGTCGTGGTTACTTAATGCTTTAATTAATTATGCATTCGGTTACACTTAAAACAAAGAACTTTAATATTTTAATGATGTTTTTGAATGCAAGTTTCATCCAATAAAGTGAATTATAATTGATTCTCAACGAAAACGAAATTTGGCATTGACCGAGCCAACTGGGGATTTAGGCGGCGGCTCCGACGAAACAAAACAACAAGAGGCGAATTCGCGTACAGCGACTTCGATTTTCGGTCTTTCTCTTCTAACCTTTAATAAAGTTATCTAATTTCATTATCCCTGACCTTTAACATTTAATACGTACGAGCGTAGTCTCTCTCTCTCTCTCGCTCTCTTTCTCTTTCGTTTTCTGCAGGTTTAGTAAGTCGCCGATGACGAAATCGCCAACTTGATAGCATAATATTATTCGTAGATTCTGAAATTTTCCCGATAATAATAATAATAACAAAACAAAAAGGGGGGCAAAGCGATTATTTGCAAATTTCGTGAGTCACATGAAACGTGAATTTTGCATAGCGTTTTTCATTTTGCGGAGACGCAGTAAAGAAACGGCGCAAATGCTTCTTGCGTTTTGTTTCCTCTCCGAATCTGTGTCGACGTTTCCTTGTTGCGTGAAATGGCAAAGAGCTATTACTCATTAGGCGACCAGGAAGCTGCGATAAGGTCGAACATGACCGCGATAAGAATGACGACGTTCTCCCTCTCGTGCAAGTTAATATTTGCAGAAACGGGATAGGTTGGATAGATTCCTTTGCTACTGAGGAGGACACCCATTTAGTTCGGAGGGATGGAATTGCAGGCAGGCAAAGATATTACAGAATTCCTGATGATGATGATGGTGAAACGTTTGAACGAACGAAAGTTTCGCAAGATTAGAATGTTCGTTTACCTTGGTAGGAAAGGTCCTGGCCAATGGGCAGGCCGCAGCACAGCTCCAGGGACAGAAGGACCACAAAACAACTGATCACTTTCCATATTGTTTCCATGCTCACTGGATCCGGAAGACCGCCCGCATAGCCTGCAACCCCCTCTGATCACGAGACGCTTCCGCTTCGTAGGGCTTCCTCCGTGCTCTGCTCCTTTCAGGAAGTGGTTGGTGACCGAAAGACAGACCCCGCTGTGTACTTCCTCCTGGCACCAAGACCAACTCCGATGCTGCCGTCAAACGGTCATCCTCCACTTTGCAACTAACGGCACGGGATTCGCTCGCATCGCACTTGCTTCGATAGAAATTCGGAGCGCGCACTAAATCTTGTTCGCTGCTCTCAATCTCTCTCTCTGTATATCTATATTTACCAATGATAGCGGCGTCAATCTACCATTTTTTTCCCCCGTTCCTGCACTACACGAGCAATTACAGCACTTACTAACGCAGCCGACAGCTGAGTACTCTTCGTGAAGCCCAGTAGCACTTTGACAATCGAACGTCAGTGTGGGAAAAAAAAAACAATTGTTCTACCTCCGGACAAAGCGCCAACCTCGTACAAATTGCGAACTAAATACCAGGTAATTAAAAAAGGGTTAAATCGTTAAGAAAACCAATTAGATACTATTAGAGCATCGGCATCTAACATTACCTGCACTTAACTGGAACTACCCGCTGCTACCCGCACAGCAATACAGGGTGTTGCAATACAAACAATTTGTTCTTGAGTTGGCAACATCATCTGACATATAAATCAAACATAACCTCAAGGAAACATGAAAACATTCACAACACATTTATTCCCCACAAAGACTTCTTCGAGTATCCTTTAAAATATGTCGGCTGCGATTGTAAGACAAAGCTTGGCGTTAGTCGACGATACATTCAATCAGTTACCAGGTAATTCAGCCCACTAAAGTATATTCCATAAATCATTCAATTTTGTTTATTTTAGGTAAAGTCAAGAAAAACAAAAAGGTGCACGATTTAATGCCGGACAACCAAAAACTCAACAGAAGTATTGTACGCAAAGGAAGGAAAGGTGAGTGCTTCGATTTCGTTTTAATTGTGTTATTTTGCAATTATATTGGTAATCGATTTCAGTTGGGAAAGTGAACTTGCTGCAAACGGAAAAGAAGTTGACTGTGTCGGAGCTGAAGAAAACGTTGAAAACCAAAGAGCAGATCAAGAAAGAGAACTTGGAGAAATTGAGATTGATCAGAGACACTTGCAGGATAGAGTTGGATGAATCGATCACTTCAAAGGTTCGTTTTTTTTAAATTAGTAAACAATATGTGGTGAATTGACGTATCTCTTTCGATTTCGTTAGATATTAGAACGGGCTGTAAGAAAACGACCTCTCAAATCGGAGAGTCGCTCGAAGGAACCGGAAACGACGGCGTTCACCGAAGAGGACTTCAAGAAGTTCGAGGAAGAGTACCACGATGAATGACAAGACTATCGGTGCGATAGGCCTGATCTTTAGTTTCATCCTGATCGGAGCCCTCATGGTGAAACTAATAATCTTACCATTAATACCATGGGATCAACTGTCCGTTTTTATACCAGCCACATACATTCTGTTGACGAGCTGCATTATGGGATGCATATTCGTAACGTCCCTAACCGCTTTTACACTGTACAAAATATGCGCTTATAAAAGGAAGCAAAGATGGAATAAAGTCAAATGAGTTTCAAAACTTAAGCTCGTTTTTTTTTTATTGAAACCAGAATTAAAATCATTTATATTTTTATGTATATATATATATATCTATCAAAAATTGTCTCAACAGTAAAAAAAAAAATTAAGGAAAAATAAAAGAAACAAGCCCTTTAAATAAATCGTATCACAATTCCATTTTCCTACAGGATTGAAAACGTACAAGAACTTACTAATAGGGTACGCGGCCTGGTCCCCACCATGACCTGAGAAAAGAAGAAAGTTAAGTTTGAAATAATATTAACGAGTGGTAGTTGTTATTTACATTTGTCTGTATTGGACTGCTCTGTCTGAAGCTATGAATGATCGACCTCTGGGTCCTCTGGCTACGCGGGAAGTAGCAAGTAGTTCCCTGCTGATTCTGTTGTATCCTGTTGGTCCCGTGGGTTGGGCTCCGCAAGTCTCCAAGGCAACGAAATCATCCACGTGCAGGGAAGGTGGGCGTGACGTGTTCGGTGGACGCGATCGGAACAGATCGGATCTCACCTGAATAGTACGCGCGAAACCACGCCCCCTAACAGGAGTCACTACAAACGAACGAAGTTAAAACTATCGTTAAATATTCGATTTGAATATTGACTCACCGAAAGGCCTTTTCATTTTGTCCTTCTGCGTGTTAATTCGCTTTTCTTTTTCGACTTGCTCGATGCTTTCCGATGGACAGACGCGACACAATTTCTCTACCTGTTTAATGAGATTGACTTCGGAAGCCAGATCCTGCCTGCACACGTCTGCCAAATCACAGGTCACCTGAAATTCATCGGGCAATGTAGGATCCGCAGTCGTCCACCAGATCAAACGTACGTTATCCGGTTCGCAAGCGTCCTGCGGCAGCTGATCGTCGACACCGAGCGGTGTCAACCAATAGGATGCCGTAAGACGATCGTCCAACGAATCGCGTGTAGAGAAAATAGGACGTCCAGCGAATTGAGCCAATAGCGGCTCAGGAGAAGGTAATACCTGTTCCACGTAAGTAATCTCTTTTACCTCAGAATCACCCTTGACGCGCAGATAAGTTAGCATCAATTCGATAGATTCTAATAGGCCCTCGAACGTAGAATCTTCCTGCACTTCAACCTAAACAACAACAACATCCATTGTTACAATCAATTGATATTATCATAGTAGCGAGCAATACATACTTTTAATTTCTCCTCCAATTTAATTAGCGGATGATTTTCGGTATTATCCTCCCAGCCAACCAGCGCCTGAATGTCCTGGATATCCATTTTCATTGTCCTGGGTTGCACTACCATTCCTTCTTCTACCAATTCGGGTTCAGAACAAACACGCAGAAACTCTACCAGAGTGTTCAGCGTTGACAGACATTCCCCATTGTCTTTGGAGAAATTTTGTTCGAGCTTTTGCAAAACATTGCGGAAGATGTTCGGACGCTTCAGAAGAACTTCCCGCAAGTGATAAAAACCGTAATCGTGTTCAGTTAACAGTAGCAACGTCCTCACAACCGGTAAATACGTTATAAATAAATTCTCTCCACTGATATGTTCCAACATGGTGTTGAGAAACACCAAGACGTGATCTTTCACTGGCAGTGCATTGGCTAAGTAAATATCCGACGTGGAGTTCTGGTACAGAGTGATTTCAGTATCGCAGAAGCTCTGCAATATGCTCAAGATGCACTCCTGAGTCTGAACGTGCGAATTAACATTACTCGTACTCCGGAGAATCTGTGCGAACGCCAGTATAATTGCTGGATATTTTTCATCGCCCTTTCCGCCGCTCGAATTCGCGAGCAGATGAAGGAAAGTGCATTTCAACGAACCGTGGGTCACTAAGCAGGCTAAAAAGTTCATTAGCCTAGCTATGTATCCGTTACATACCAACTTCTTTGTATCATCGTTCAACACTATAGCTCCGTGCACATTGTCTAAAATTCCTCTGGCTATCATGAGCGCTGAATTTGCGGCCAGATCCGATATTTGCGCACAGATTTTCCTCAGGAGATTCAGCAAAGGTTGATACGTCGTGGTGCACAGTTTAGCAATCATATCTTGAATACTGGACGAATGTGAATGTAGATGTGCAGACCAGAGCTTCCTCAGATTAACGGCCCAGGAAATTTCCTCTGCACTCAATTCCTCGCTCGTCTGCACTGGCAGTGGTAGAGGCAACATTTCGGAGAAAACGGATAAACCTGCTATAAATGCATACGGTGCAGACATAGTAAATTTAATCACTTCGCCGCACATGAGAGTCCACAGCGTCTTATTCAACGAATCCTTTTCGTGAATTTCTTCGGACACCGGCTGAGTATACACTAATAAAGTATCCACTATTTCTTGGCACAGTTTCCGAGATTTATGAAATCCGAGCGCCGTCACCGGGAAGCTCTGACACAAATTGTACGTTTGCAACAGTATCTGAATGGCCGTAAGGTCTTTGAAATGCGTATTCCTACACTGAATCACGTATGTGAGCATCTGCTTCAGCAGCTTGATACACGGCTCTATGATGTTTATGATCAAAATACCTTGGCTAGAAACGAACGTGGAATTATGCAAGCTGGGCTGTTCATAGAAATCGCACAGCTCACCGAGAATCCTCAGAAGTAAACCTACACCATCCAAAGGATATAATTGCAGGATGACGTGTTTGTATTTCAGCTCGCTGAAGTTGCTCAAAGGGTTCTCCAGTGGAGTTTTGTTATCATGTTTCGATATACCGATGTGCTCGAGAATTCTTAAACAAGTAATCAAAATTCCTGAGAAATTAGTTACCTGCTGCTTGCAAATGCAATCGACCAATTCAGCAACGTCGTACGACCCTTTGAAGTTCTCGTAGGGTCGCAAATAATTGGTCATATCCCCTAGCTTTTCAAATATTTCACTGGCCGCTGAAATATCTAACAATTTCTTTCGATACTTTTCTAACAAAGGAATATCCCCAAAACAAACGATAACCAGATTCAACAAGTCAATGATGTATGCGACGGCTGGCGACTTCCTCATTTTCGCCTCCGATTTCAAATCGATAAATTGCAGTAAATTAGACAGGTTGTCGCCGTAGCTCAACACTTTACCGACAGCTAACTTTCCAACGTTGTTGAAACTCAGGCAAAACAAACCGTGCAACTGATCTACGACTTCGTTGCACTCGCAGTCTTTAAATTGTTTTAAATTATCAACGTGACACAGAGCTTGCAATTCGTAGGCCAATTTCAATCCCAAATTGTGCGATCTGAGATCCGATTCTAGCGGAAATTCTTCATCGCCAACGAGTAATACTTTTACCAATGCATTGATCACTTCGTCGTTTTCGCTCATGTACTTCAAACCATCTAAACTTTGGCTCAGTTCTGCCAGAATCTCGTAGACAACAGTTTTTATATTGCTGGAAATCATTGTCGAGCAATGCGTCAGTAGAAGTAGAAGCATTTCCAGCAAATGTTGACGTCTGAATAACTCTACTAAATTAGCGTCGTTTTCGTTGCGATTAATCTCGAATTGGGTGACTACAGGCAAAAACCGTTTGGGCTGTGACACTGAAAAGGAACCCGCCTGTATAAGGTTCAATACGTACGATAAGCTGTCCTGCAAGAAAACCGAATCCTCTTTCGTCAACGTTTCCTGTTCGCAAATATTCTTGAGGACTTCTTTCGTCCTCTCCAGCACTTCAAAGCAATTCATTTTTTTCAGAATTGAATTGAGCGCAAATTTCAACCGCACGGATGGGTTCTTCTCCAGCATGCTTATTAGTACCTTGTATCCAACGGAATTTTCAAATGAGTATTCAGAGTTTTCGCTGAATCTTCCGCACAGGAAGACTTCTACCGATTCCTTCTTCAATAAATAAGTGTCTAGAGCTTTCAAGATCATCAGTTTGATGGATAACGCCATGAATTCGCTTTCGTACAAGTTGATCAAGCTCTGATGGATGTAGACGTTGTTGCGCCAGAGGACCTTCAGGAAATCTGCGCTGCTCGATACCCACTCGGCCAATTTAACACCGCACTTGATGTGCCTAATTTTGTATCCAGGTTGTTCTTGCTCATTGGCCATGTCGAAATCCAACGCCACTTTTAACCAATTCACCAATGTATCGATGATGAACTCCACTTGCGTCGATATCTCATCACGAGCACCTGCACAGACCGAGTACATTTGCGCGATTACACAAAAATTCCCTTCAAACATTTGCATCACTTTTTCGCACAGATGCACAAATTCTTCCTTGATCTGCCCATTCATCCTCTGGAAATCCTTGGTGGTGTATTTCGTAATGCTCGATTTAAAGAAATCGTCCACTATACCAATTATCGTCTTCAGATGCTCGTCCACAACCAGGTTGCCATTATCCAATTCGAAACTGGTCTTCCTCTTGTAGTGTTGAAGCGGAGTTTGTCCAGGTATAAACAGTTTAATTATATCGTCGTTGTTGGTATATCCGTTGTAATCGTACTCGTCCTGGAAATTCTCCGCATCGTCCAAAATATCTTCATCACTAAGGATCGGCTCGAACTCCTCGACGTCCATCGTGTTGCTGCTTTCCTCAACCACGGACATCTTCTCCACTTCTTTCTTCGATGTTTCCATCTTTTGCCGTTCCACTTCCTCCTCGCTCAAGATGTCCATTTCTTTAGGGGAAGCTTTGGCGTTGTCACTTTGCGGAGTATGAGGTCGCTTCGGAGAGTGAACTGGAGGCGGTGTTCTAGGTCTCTTCCGTTCCTCTCTATCGTTATATCTCCTGCAAACAAAATACCAATCTAGTTGAATTTTTAAAGTTTACTAATTTATAAACTACCTGTAGTTATCCGAATGTTTGTATCTGTCTCGGTCTCGTCCATCCCAATCTTTGTCATGTTCGCGATATCCATGATCCCAATCACGATCCTGTTCCTTATCCCTGCTAGTCTCCCTATAATTTCTGTCCTTGCTGTGCGACCGCGAATATCTCCTCTCCCTCCTTTCGCTTTGCTCAACCTCAGGCTTTTGCTAAAACATTACTTATTAACGATCTTCCAATTACGTAAAGTAGAAAACATACTGGATAACTTGGGGCATCTCGTGTACGTTGTTCCCTAGTGTTTTCCGTTTCACTAGGTCGACTCCTACCCTTATTGTCCCAATCCGTTTCTGGTGTATGATGATAACTTCTAGGATCTTTAGGAGCCTCACCATAATATTCACCATAGTTTTCTTGCTGGTAGTTCTCTTGTGAGACATAAGGCTGCGGGTACTGTGTGGCTGTTTGTTGGTTATATTCCATAGGCACTTGCTGTATAGGTTCTTGCCAATCATTTTCAATTGGATTCTGTGAGATAATCTGCTGAACATCAGAAATTGTGTTTGGCTGAGCTGGCAATGAAGGTGTTACCACTGGAGGGATGATCTGCTCTGTGATATTTGCAGTCAATGTTCCATAGACTGCTAATGTTATAGTTGTATACCATCCTAGAAATAATATTATTCAGATGAATCTTATAAGAAATTCATCGAAAATGAACGACAATAATAATAATAGCAATGCCATTAACATTGCAGTAGATTATTGCATACCTCTTAGGACCAAACCGTCAGTAGGTATCTTCCGAACTGTATCATTTGGTAGACAGTTAAGGTTGATGCACCCATTCTGATTGTACTCGAATCCACCAAGTGTTTCGAACGTGCTGGCGCCTGGCTTGCCAAGATCGTTGACGAAGAACTCTATCTGAAATTGGCTGGGGTTTGTGGCGCCCAGACGTACACCACCGGGAAAGTCGGCTTGCACTCGCGCCCCCAGGGGTATTATCCTCACCTCCGTGACATAAACCGGTTTCGGAAACTGCACTAAATCCAAATTCAGTTCCTAAACCGCAACAGATATTAACACCGGAACAAATAAAACACTCGGGAAGTATACTTACTTCGGTATTTTCATGAGCGAACGTATCGAAAAATAATAACTCCACCAGGTCCGCCATTATTGTAAACTAAACTGAAGTTAGCTCCAAGGCACATTTAAATTAATTATAGCAATTAGGAACACATTAGAATTTGTGATCAATTTATATAGTTTTTTATTTATAAGCTAACTTTTGTTCTTTAGTTGTTGTGTTTATGTAGATTGAATCAAAAAGTTATTTTTAATGAATGAAATAAATTTAATTGATTCACACCAGACTTTCCATACCTGTAGTGTTTTAAACATTCAAAATTGAATATGTAGTCAATTTGCTAGGAACATGTTTCTTAAAATGTTTATTCATTAAGAATTAAAGAATTGAAATAGGTTTTTTAAGAGTATAGGAATGTGGAGAAAATGAAGACTGGGTGATATATAAAGGTTGGTAAACACTGCTTTGATGATGATCATTGGTTACTGCATTGCAGCCAACTGTATCAACGTAAAAGTTTAGCTCGGAAGTGACAGGAGCAGAAAATCACATAAAATATAGGCTTCAATTTGGAGCATCAAGGTAAAGTGAGAGTTCGTTATTCCTTTTCTCAGAATAATGGTCTGATCGTCGAAGATAGAACCAAGGTAATCAGTATTAATCTGTGCAGGTGCAATTAGGCCGGAAGTCGTTGGGCGTTTACTCTGTGGTCTTGTCGGATTGTGTTATTTTTTCTGACACTTGCATAAAATAATGGCGGCTCCATCAACCGGTGTGGGTAGGTCGCATCAGCAAATCAATTGTCCCCCTCACACACACAAATAATAATAATCGCACGTTCGTTCGTTTTGCAGTGGTACCGAGGAATTTCCGACTTCTCGAAGAGTTGGAAGCAGGACAGAAAGGCGTCGGTGATGGCACCATCAGCTGGGGTCTGGAGAACGACGACGACATGACCCTAACCCATTGGAACGGTATGATCATTGGGCCACCGCGCACCCCCTACGAGAACCGCATGTACTCGGTGAAGATTGAGTGCGGCCAGAGGTACCCGGACGATGCCCCAGTCGCGAAATTCATCTCTAGAATTAATATCAATTGTATAAACACATCGACTGGAGTGGTGAGTTCTATCTACAACAACAAGAAGAAGACGAAAGAAAAGAGATAACCCTTACATTTGTTTACAAATTTCATTGTCGTGTTTCTTAGGTTGACAACAGGAGTGTCCCAGTACTGGCTAGGTGGCAACGAGATTACACTATTAAGACTGTGCTGCAGGAGTTGAGGAGATTAATGACGTTGAAGGAGAACATGAAGCTGACACAGCCTCCAGAGGGCAGCTGTTTTTAGCAACTCTTATGAAAGTGTGCAGCTTCAATTTGCTACTTTCAACCTAGACAGTAGTTGAAAACACAAAATCAGGCGGCATTCTTATATCTCTTGTTGTTTTTTTTTTTTTAATTTGAATCAATTTGCCTGTATTATTTTAAGCCAAACTAAGCTTTTATATATATGTTACAATAATAATAATCCCCCACCCATACAAGGTAAGGTAAATTATGTTAAAAATATATGATACACACTCGATATAATTTTACTTAATGCACCCAAGTTACCCCCCAATACAAGCCCTTGCATAATATCTTTTGTTCGAGAGGGTCGCAAACCCTCCAAAATTAGGTTTACACAATATGTAATTTAGTTTGTTATAATACTTGTTCGATTGCCGCCTCAAAGCCATACACACTTTCAGGCAGTACAGCTACTAATGTATAATTTACTTTATTTTTTTAATCCTTCCTCCTATACCTTTCGCAACACCCCCGAGAATTAAATAAATAATTTTTAAATCTAGGATGCGTTGCCTGTTATTCACGACAAACTCGATTGATAAACAATTAAAATTGATGTTAGTAAAATACAATAAGAGTGTTTTCAACTTCTCTTCTACTAAAACTTAATTGGTTTTATAACTGATACATCATAAAATCCTTAATTATTCTACAATGAAAGTAACATTTTTTGAAAGTCCAATATAAACCTTGAGTATAGGAAACAAATGTATTTAAATTGTTCGAATATCAATTTTTTTGTTCGCAGTGCCTTCTTACATTGTCTTCATTCAAATGATAAATACAATGCATACTTTTGCACGCGAACCGATGCAACGATCACGGACAAACAAACAGTATTCAAGTTTTTATTTGCAGCTAGACAATTTTTTTGAACTTGATTACGTTCTCTCTGCAATGACGCACGCCCGCTTTGACCTTTCCAAATCTAAATAATAACAAAGTTGGCTTACTAAACTTTGGATTTTGGATGTTCATTGTTTATCTTTCCGATTATTCATAAACAAAACAATAATATGTTTATACTTTTTCAATTTTAATATTTTAAACTTAAAGTATGTCATGAAATAAAGCTAAATAGTTATTAGGATAAATAGAAAGATTTGTTTTAACGAGTAAAATCTTTATTCAGTGGATAAACACTAATTTATAAAAATGGATAAATTAATTAAAAAAAAAAAAACATAGAGTGGGTAGAAAACAACGAATACTTGAAACAATTAGCATTTGATGATAATACTTGATTTACTTGCTCTTGAAGGCATCGATGATGTGCCTGGAGATGATGATGCGTTGGATCTGGGAGGTGCCCTCGTAGATTTGGAAGATCTTGGCGTCGCGCATCAGCTTCTCCACCGGGTATTCGCTGTTGAAGCCGTTTCCGCCGAAGATCTGGACGGCGTCGGAGGCGCACTTGTTGGCGATGTCAGCGGCATGGCATTTGGCGATGGCGGCGGCGTAGCTGTTGCGCATACCGTTGTCCACCTCCCAGGCGGATTTCATCCAAGCTAAACGTGCGGTTTCCACGTTGATGGCCATATCGGCGAGCATGAAAGCGACTGCTTGATGATTGATGATCGCCGTGCCGAAGGTCTTTCTCTCTGTGGCGTACTTTGAGGCTTCGTCCAAGCAGCGTTGAGCCAAACCGGTGGCGCTTGAAGCTACCTACAATTGGAAGAAAACACGCAAAGTTTAAAATGTTTGTTTTCAGTTTGATCACGTACTGGTGGCCTGGTCTTGTCGAAGGTGCCCATGGCGATCTTGAATCCTGCACCCTCTCCGATGAGCACGTTTTCCTTCGGGATTCTGACGTCCTCGAAAGTGATTCCACGGGTGTCGGAACACCTCTGTCCCATGTTCAGTTCCTTCCTTCCTGGAGTGACTCCAGCCCAATCCCTTTCGACGATGAAACCGGTGAAGGCTTTGCTGGCCGGAGCCTTCGGATCCGGATTCGTTCTCGCCAACACGAAGTACCTAATAATCATACACTTGAAATATCCAAAATTCAATTGGTAATATAAAATTTACCAGTTAGCAACGCCGCCTCCGGTGATCCACATTTTTTGTCCGTTCAAGATCCACTCGTCTCCTTTCTTCTCAGCCTTGGTTTTGATTCCGTTAACATCGGATCCGGCAACAGGTTCAGTCACGCAGTACGCCTGAAAAGGATCATCATTAATTCCATTAAAAATCTTCAACATTCAACAATGATTGCACTTACAGCGACAAGTGGTTCTTCGACGAGACGTCCCAGGTACTTTTTCTTTTGCTCAGTGTTACCAGCCAGGATGATCGGGGCTTGCTGCAATCATCGTATTAATCAATTCATCCTTCTTATGCATAAAAGTACACGTTGCACTCACCCCAAGACCGGTGGCTTCGATGGCCGTGGATATACCGGAACATCCGTAAGCCAATTCTTCGCCGATCATGCAACCGTCGAAGACGCTCTGATCCATACCACCGAATTCCTCCGGGATGTGACCGTTCGTCAGACCCAACTCCCAGGCTTTTTTGATCAAGGGCCACGGGTACTCTCCGGTCTTGTCGTATTCTCCAGCGACGGGGATGATTTCTTCGCGGGCGAATTTACGCGCAACATCCTGGATTTCCTTCTGCGTATCGTTCAGAGCTAAAAACGATAATTACATTAATATTATCACGAATCTTATCGTTGTTTATAACAAGATAACATTAATTGATTTATTTATTCAATTATTAGAAACGCGTAAATGTATTTATATAAAATAAATAGTTCAATTAAAAAAGAATAGTTATAGAAAATAACAACACAATTCAAGTACGTTATCTAACATCGAGATATGATTAAAATTCCAAGCTTGATTCTATTAATCATTGCATGAAATACCTTACTTTCTTTACAAATATTATAATAAAATAGGAATCATTAACTGTTTTATTGATTTGATTCTACTTTCTAAACATATATGCATATTAATTCGAGAGAGAAGTATCAACGCTTGCTTTCGAACGAATCGTTTAAATATTAAACGGTTTACATTATGCATTGAAACAATTTGCAATTTAAATATTTCCAATTGGAACATGCATATGCATCTATTTATATTGTTTTTGGTTTCAATGAAGTTCTTTTATTAATGCAAACAAGTTTTAGAATTTGCGCACAAATTAATCAATCATCATTTGAGAAATGTAAACAATATTTGCATTTATTACAAATATTTGGTCAGGTCGTTGAAAAATTAACATAAAATGAACATTATTTATTTGTATCTGTAGTCATGTACTTTATATCATAATTGTGATGGAGATTATTAATAAATAATCAAAGTACATGTTAAGCTTTTATAAATGAATGATTAAAATATGCTCTTCTACTTTCGAAATTGACCAAGTTGGAGCATTATATTGTATTTTTAGATGCACGCGTTGTCCAACTTGGGCTGTAAGTGGGCGAGAGGGCCAAAAATTGTGACGAAAATGACCTAATTATTAGATTAATCGTATCAACGTACAACAGCCCAAATAAATACGAAAAGTTTATGTCTGGGCGATAAGTTACAATTGAACGAGTCGTGACCTTTGATCGAGTAAACAAAACGCGTCAGGATGAAAATAAAAACTATTTCGTTGCAGACGAATTCTCACCGAAATTGTAACCTCCCGTGTACTTTGTGGAGTATGCTCTGGCCGCTGGTCGAAGGGTTGACCTTAAAATCTGAGGTGAGAAACCTTTGGGATTAGTGCTTCGGCTTTACGGATGATACGAAGTAATCTACGAACCTGTTGAATGTTAGCCATTTTGAAGCGTACTTAAGTCTCGATAACTACACTTTCTCGCTGTAATACTGAACTGAGCAATGCGGTCGACGCCTGCCCCGCTTTTATATATTCACGATAGGAACCATAGACCGTGAGGACAAAGTGCATTGTAATACCATTTCGTTATTATCATTATTTATTTACATTTTCAACTTATCGGATCTGTAAAACAAGGATTTGATACATGAAAAACATTAAGAATAAATAAAGACGATAAGCATATAATGTTAATTATTCCACTAGGACCAATTAGATGAGTTTTTTTTTTAAATGTACTAATTGCACCAATTTACAAAATCCATATCAAACGTGAAAACAACATAATTGCATAAATATTTAAATTCAATTTGCTGCAATTACGTTATTTTTATATAATAATTGCTTATTAAATGTATTTATTATTTTATTTGTAATACATAATTAGAAACTTTTTATAGAAATATTTTTTTTTATATATTTCAAGGATATTTATTAAATTTCAATCAGAAATGTTGTTTGAAAATATACAATAAAATGATGATGAATTTAAGATCAAAGCATTCTTAAATATTTTGTAACATAAACAAATAAATTATCTTCGTTTATTCAGAGTCAAAGAGTCAATATTATTGATAATTGTATGGCTATTGATAATTAATTGGATTTTCAATATGTATGCTATAATATTACACACATGTAAATATGCTTGCCTATACTTATTTGTTCTTAAATTGCTTATTGTTATTGATGGATGTTAACTTTTAATATAAAGATAAGATTAAGTTCATTAACAATGAGATGCAACAGTTTGAAAGTATTCATAACTTAATTATGTTGATTCAAAGAATCAGAATGTTTTTAAATTGGAATAAGTACATTGGTGAAGACTTGAAATTGACTTTATTTAAGAATTAAAATGGTTAAATCATATTTATAAAATGAACGCGCAGAATTGGAACACACTTTGCGAATATAAAAATAGAAAGAAAGAAAAAAAAAACAACTTTTAAGCAATTTTGAGTCCTTGCATGGACTTCTCGAGAGAGACCAAGTCCCAAATGACCATTTGTCCGTCCAATCCGGAGGTGCTGAACTTGGTGGTGTTCTCCTTCGTGCCGGAGTAGAGAACAACAGACGTGATGGCGTTCTGATGGATGGAGTCCAAGTTGGTATCGTTCGACTCTGTGCGAGCCTGCTTATCCAAGCTCTGGAACTTCCTCATAGCGGAGATGCCACCAATTTCCTTCTTCAGAGAAGTATCCAACTTTGCGTTAAACACCAGCTGTCCGTTGCTGCTCAGGGTGTATAAAATTGGAATGCAGCTGTGACCAGCAGCGATGATGGAGTTGCCGGTGATCCAAGTGCAGCTGAGGAACGGAAGAAACTCGGTGCGAAGTTTGTACGTGACGTTGCCGTTCGTGGCATCGGCGATGTTGATGGTGGAATCATGAGCGACCCAGCAAACTTTGTTACCGTCCGGTGAGAAACTCACGCTGTGCACCCATCCACCGCCGCAGGGCGAGTTCGGGAATTCCGCCATCAGATTACCCAAACTCATCTTGGAGCCCCAAGCGGTCGCATCGGGCGTCTTCTCGATGTCTTTGATGTAAGCTGAGAAGACACGAACTTTGAAATCGGCGGATCCGGCAACCAGAAGTATGTTGTTCGGGTGCCAATCGATCGCAGTGATCGTCGATCTGATTGGTTTCTTGATGTGCTTGGAGACCCACCAATCATTCTCAGATTCAAAGTAACAGACAGATATCAGTCTAGCTCCGGAACCCACAGCAAACTTATTCTCGTTTGGGGACCATTTCACGCAAGTTGCTGCTCTGTTGATACGCAACAGAACCAAAGTCGGTTTCCACTTCATGTCTTCCCCCTGAGTCCAAACGTAGGCGTTTCTGTCCACAGCACATGTAACAATCCTGTTGGTGTTGGGAGCCCAATCGATACCCATGACTCGCAAGTCATGCTGGTTCAAGACATCCAGCAGCTTCCAGTCCAGGCCAGTCCTCTTGTAAATATGGACCTCATTGTTGTTCGGGGACATAGCAATCTCTGCAAGCGCATTTAGAGGGTGTTTTTTTTTGTATGCTTAATACTGTTTCGTATGATTAACTTACGAGTTCGGTCCTTGTTCCATGCATGGCAAGTGATCGGTGTGACGATATTACCGAAACGGTGTTGTTCTGCCATCGTTTGCTCTTTTCCAATTGGAGATGAAATTTTTAAATTCGCGGACTCTGGTCAGTCGACACGAACGAGGATGAAGAAATACTTGCACTCACAGCTTGATCCAGTCGGCTATGTTTGACTCACGCAGAGCACACGCCCAGGCTACGATAAAATGCAAATTTTAACGATATAGGCAACACACTGTTCTCCATCTGAAGGAGGTAAACATTGCCTACAGCTCAGGCAACTTCTGATACGTGACTTTTGACAACTCCTCATCAGCTGACATTTAAATTCCGATGAGCATCAGTTGCAAACAAACTGTCCGTGTGTAGTGTCCTTTAATTGATTTAACTTAATGCAATTGCGAATCTGATTGTGAACATATCGACGAACGTTTTCCAATTTGAATGCGTTCAACTGAATAGAATAGAAGGGATTGTGCAGACTGGACCACTACGGTGAGTACAATGATTTTGCCCACCTGTTGAGTCATTCAATCTCAATTGTCTTGAATCAAAGCCCACTTGATATAAGTATGTTACTTGTATCAAGTGAGTAAACTATATTCAAAGTAATATCGAATTATTATTAATAAAAAAAAAAGATAAATTTTTTTGGTATACCAAATCTTATTGCAATTTTTCCTTATTACTGTATGTTATATGAATGATGTTTTTGTTGATATTATTGTAAATTTCCATTCAAAAAGAATGTTGTTATTTATTCCTTTCTCTTATGTATATCAACTTTGCACTGCAAATATAATATTTACTATAGAAAACAACAAATTACTCCCAGCCAAGGTTATAGTGAAATTGAAAAGTGTGATTTATTATGCAAAATACTTGTAGTTTCGTATACATTATATAATACGGAACGTTATACTTGCGTATAATTGAATTATCATTACTTGAATTGTAGAGTTTTCAATATTATTGAAAAAGTAGCCGAATTTTTACTTTACTTTCAATTGGATAGTTCAGGCTTCTTGGATTTAAAATTTTGAATATAAAGGGAAATTATTCTAAGTAATCCACAAATGAACAACTGAAGACTGTTCTATAAGAGATTCAACAATTTTATTTAAAAAACAAAATGTTAACGCTTTTATGATCAAAACTTTCAATACGGTGTTGTAATGAATTTGTAGAACGCAATTGGTAAAATTGTATAATTTAAATTTTATTCACTGTTTATATTCACGTATGAAATCTTTAACGCGCAATATTGATATAAGTAAATCACGTCTCATTGCAAACTATGACCTTATTGCTTGTGTTTTTCATTTGTGCAGCGATTGATCAGATTTCCTCTACGTCGATATAAAAGTGTTTGTATTTATAATGCTGAAGAGGCGATTTAGAATCAACGAAAAACCTATTTCGTTCTACAATCGTGTCGTACTTGTCTGTGCGTTATGTGTGTGTGTGTAGAAACAACGACACATCCTATGCGTAATTCAAAATGACTTCATTATTTAATAAGTGTGTCGTGCTACGACGATACGATTCGTCCCTGTTTTCTTTCTTTCTTTACTTTTTGTTTTCCCGATGTAATTAAGCGTTCGGGAATTGATTTTTTATCGTTTCCTCAACGCCAGATCCGTGTATCATTAAAGTTAATAGTCTGACGTGGATTACGTAAAACCAAAACAGGATATTGTTATAATAACCGAACATCATTAAAGCTAAATCACTTTGGTCCAAATCCACTTGACAAATTGCACGCGCGTCTCGTTCATTCGCAAAACTATTGTTTAAATATCCGATTGAACATTAAGTTTTGGTAAACGGAATTAATTTGAATTTATTGCACCGTGACGTGAGCGTAGTTTTATTATCGATTTGTGCAACTTATTATTTGTTCCCGTAGAATAAAAAGAAAACAACAACAACAGAGAAATGCGTTGATATTATAACGAAAATAAATAATTACGCTGGAAGCAGAGACGAAACGCGTTTTGCTTGCTATCGTTTATGTTGGTTTTTTTTTGTGTTTGTTTGTCCGTTGCACGTTCTAAATATAAAAGGTACATAGTTTATATACGAATCCCGTAATTGCTGTTAATTGTTGATAATATAGACATGCATCGTTCGGAGCGTTGGAGCGTTTATTGCCAGTTTCGATTCTCACCGGGAAATTAACGCAGCAATTTCATTGTTTGGAATAACTATTTCTGAACTGTGAATCGATCAATTTCGGTGTGCATTAAGCAATAACTATTGTTCCTTCTATTGTAGCTTTTGTTGGGAAATCTTGAGTCTGGTGGCGCGAGGCAATAAATGTTTGTTTCTCTCAGAAATTGTTATCCAATTCGCGGCGACAGTTTTTGTAATGCTCTCCTCAAAAACCTGACTATCGAGGTGACTTATTTTCGTTGTTTTCGTGTTGTTGTTGCATCTTTTGCGGGTAATTCCACAAAGAAATGTCACAGGATGTTGGCACATTTAATTTTAAACGCGCAACTATTTTATTTGTGATCTATTGATCCCCCGCCAGGTTTCCTCCACCTCGTTCTGCGCGCGAGAGAGCGAGAAACATTGAGAGAGAGAGTGAGTGTTTGAGAGGTGGGGTAGGAGCGGCGCTGGCGTCGCGACGTCCGCTCCTGTTCCTGCAGTCGCATAGACGTCACAACACGACGCCCGCGACAAGTAAATAAAGTGTTAAGTTCAACGCACCAAAATCGCGACGATCCACTGCAGCAAAAAAAAAGAAAATAAAGAGAAAATTCGGTGTCTCTTTTCGTTGTTGTTGTTGTTGTTGTTGATACAAGATGGATTATCATAAATGCGAAACTATGGTAAGTCCACAGTATTGTTGTTAATCGATGGTCGGGATCGAAGCGCCAGTCTCAAGGAAACGAAACAAATGTTAATTATGATTACGCGAGACCTACTTCGTAACAATTTCTTTTTCGGCATTTTCGCAGTCATCGATCGTTTCGCGGCGTCCTTTAACTACTTTGTTTCCGAGTTCACGAAAATAGAAATAAAAAAAAAGGAGGAAGAAATAACTGGAGGAGAAATCCGCGACGTGGAAATTCGTGTGCAATTGTTCTGCTTTTCGTATTGTTCGACCTCCCCCCCCGCGTTCATTTGCATGATGTATTCAAGATCTCGCGCGCGGATAAAGCTCTATTTCTGCGGTAACTTTCGTTTTCCTTTTGTACGAAACTCCTGAACACTATTTTCAATTTATATTATAAATTTCAATACGTCGCTGACATTAAATTCGAATCTTTAAAACAAGAACTATTCGTTAAATTGTCACTTTTGAAGATGTTTCCTTTAGTGTTTCTCGTTTAATGAATAATTATAAACTAGAAATATAAATGTGAAGTTTTTTGAATACTTGATTTCCTTATTACAAGCTCACTACTAATCTATCAAATAACCTTTTGTTTAGGTCGCAAGGTTGTTTTCTTAACTACGGTAACCTTAGTTACCATTAAAGTTTCCTTTTACGAGAGCGTCTGTTTTTGTAACGTCAATTTAATGTGAGGGATACGTAACGATGTTTAAATTTTAATGGTATTTTCTGTGTGCGTGTGTGTGTCTATGTTGATGGGTATGGTAAGGTGGAGCACAGACACGACCACACTAATTCTGAATAATTAACAAACCGACGATCGATCGTATTTTGATGAGCACATTCCAGAGTTTACACCGAGCGGAATAACACCTATATATGAGTGTCTGATTGTTATTGGCACATGCCAAAATATGGATGGAAAACCTGCGAATAAATAAAACGACAACAATCCCTTCAATATTTGAACGTGAGATTCGTGGAAATCGTCGATATGAAATTCCTCTCATCTATAATGCAATGTGACGTAGCTTTTCAGATATTTCGCTATTTATAAGCATATTGATTCAAATATATTTGTTTTGTTGCTGCTGCCAATAGG
Organism: Nicrophorus vespilloides; assembly: GCF_001412225.1. Taxonomy (NCBI): domain Eukaryota; kingdom Metazoa; phylum Arthropoda; class Insecta; order Coleoptera; family Silphidae; genus Nicrophorus; species Nicrophorus vespilloides. The sequence continues at coordinate 46,807 of NW_017095799.1, forward strand.
AATCGTTCCTGCAATATCTGTTATGAAATGCCTCTTCTAATTGGCCAATCATTTCTATAGACTTGTTACTTTAACAAATCGGGAAGTTACTTAACCTTCATCGTTCAAGTTACTTAACTTTCGTAAGTTTTCGTATCCACTAATTAAACTTCTTGCATTGACATGACTATCGCTTCCAAACTAATTGTGCACGATCCAAATTGTTTGTATGCATAATATTTATTTATGATTCATAGGGTAACTAAAGTGATTTCGGTTTGTGCTGACTCTGAATGTTCGAATGATTGCGTTTGGTCTTCGACATCGAGTTTGTTGAAAATTTTGCGCGCTCGGTAAACAAAGTTGTGAATAATTGCGCCTGTCCTAGTGATTATGTAACGCAATCCTGGTTGCCTACGAACCTCGACCATCCAATTGCTAATTAAGAAGCGAATTCGCTAATTAGACGCAACGCCTTCATTCATCGGCGATTTATCGCGTTCAAGCATATCGTTTCTAATTGCATCGTTAAATCTTGACGAAATTTGAGATGAAAGAACGAAGTGAATAGTTTAATTGGTGGTGGTGAATTGTGATCAACGGTGGTCCAGATTGAGAGTACTTGGATTGGAAATCTTGTTTGTCCGTGTACGCAAAACAGTTGCGATTATGCATAAACAAATAAAACGTAAATGAAGGAAATGTGATTAAAAGGATGCGAGAGGAATGCGCGCGCCTGGTTTGTGTGTTTGTAAAGGATTTTGTTGTACATGTGAATGTCAGCGGCAGCAGCAGCAGCAGCGGCGGTGGGTACGACCAGTCAGTCAAACTCTGTGATTATCGTAGTGAAGGTGCGTAGTCCGTGTACGAGGAGAGGTCGGAACGTGGCACACTTTTCAAAAAATTGAAGAAAAAAAAAAAAAAGAAGTTGTACACGAAAGATATCTCTTCCGGTAGAGGAGAGCCGCATCGCATCTTTTGTTGTTTCTACACCTGTTACTGGAAGTGCATGTTTGTAGTGTGCAGACTATTTATTTATTGCTCAGTGGTCTCAGTGTCTCTCCAGCAGGACGGGAATTGTTTACTTACTAGCTGTAGTAGTAGTAGTAGTAGCAGTAGTTGCTATCACCAGGTAAACATGTTTGCAGTTTCCTCAACGATTTGACCTTTCACAGAAAATAACACACACACACACTCTCGATGCCTTTATTTTTCCTCTCGCAACTCAGTTTGAGATTTCAAAATCAGCTGATCTGTGTCAATCGATTTCATCAACAACAAACGAAAAAAAAGTAAAGTAAAGTTTATTAATCGATAATTTAAAGAGAATACTGAACATTCACATTTAATCTAGATTGTTCTATAATATCATAACATATTTCCAAAGTACAACATTCTAAATTGGTATAATCATTATTGATAAGATGTTTTATCTTACAATTATCTTTGTTTTTATTGAGGACTTGTTATAAAATATAAATAGTAGAATTAAACTAATTGAAGCAAAGTTAAAAAGTATAGAAATACCTCGCTTCGATCAATTCAGATGGAATACAGTTCTTTTAGTTTCTCGATTAGTCCGGTATCAAACAGTCCGGGAACGCGAGCAGAAAAGAATGAAATGTTAATTTTATATTACACTAAAAAGTTTGTTGTGATTACATTAGTTGATAAAATTATGTAAACTAATTAACCCAAATACAATAAATCTATAGTTATTTCGTATCGTTGAGTTGTCAAATGTATTAAATGCAAGCCAACTTGATGCCAGGATGATTTTACACTCTGCACACTCCACACAATTACAAACTTTGTATTGCTCCAATTCCAAAATGTCATTTATATTTCTAAAATAAAAATAACTTTGTGACTTTGAAACAACTACAATTGCAAAACATTTAAAACTAATTTCAATGAGATAAACATTTATTGTAATCTATGATCCTAAAGTTTGTATATTTTAATTATAAATTAACTTTTTATGGTAATTATATTTAGAAAAAGAAATATTTATGTAAAGATTTATCAACAAAAATTGTGTGAATTATGAATTATTTTTTTGTAGAAATCGCAAACGTAATTGATTTCGTGAATAGAAACTTGCTAAATTGTAGTAATGATCCAATTACAATTACTCTTGAATCATGCGACTAATTACTACAATTTAAGCGAGAGAAAAAAATGTTTCAAAAATAATTAAGCGAGGAATTAAATGCGTTTATTAAATTTAAATATAGATGTTATGAATAGTTTGGAAAACGTTGCTATTAGAAAGCATTTGCACACATAAGCATTATGTTGCACTATCTATAAATATATATGAAAATTGATGTGGTTTTTTTTTTTTGATTGTCTCTTACACTAAAAGTTATTTCTGCAACGTAATTGCGCGCCGCCTTCCTGCATATTTCATTATAACAAAGTCGTCTTTTCGGAATTTTAATTTGAGAAAGTTCTGTGCTCAACAGAATACTTGTGTTTGCTAGAATACTTGTGTTTGCTAGAATACTTGTGTTTGCTAGAATACTTTTGTTTGCTAGAATACTTGTGTTTGCTAGAATACTTGTGTTTGCTAGAATATTTGTGTTTGCTAGAATACTTGTTTAGGAGGATGCTGCAACAGAGATTGGTTTTTCGTTGGGTCGCGTTAATCGATGCGAATTGCGACCGCGGACGTCATCCAAACATCGAACCGTATGATGGAATAATGGAGAGTAGTATGCGAATTAGTGTTAGCACCTATCTCCGCACCTACTACTACTACCACCACCGCTTTACCCGCGCAAGCTATTGACCTCGGAAATCCAATCCGCCGATTGCCCAATCGCTTTCATCATCATCATCATCATCAAATCAGCTGCAACGAACAACGTCAATGATTAGTTAACAATAATATCAATCGATTTCGTGCAGCAGGATTGGCCATTAGCGTTTTGCGAAAGAGTTGTTTTTGTTGTCTGCTGCGGCAACGTAAAATTTGTAGTGTCAAGTGCGGATTTTGAGTTCAAGGTTCGGACCTAATTGCACGCAAGTATTCTCGCACCTCGTTGAATAATTCATTTTCGTTCTTCGCTCAGCATGTTGAATTATCTAAGATAATGGTAATAATCATAATAATAAGGTTTGGGGTCAAGGACTAGTTGAGCTAGTGATAAATAAAAGTCATACGACGAGCGTCGTTTATCAGCGCAACTTTTCCAACTGAAATATTTTGTTGCATTTGGGTTAATCCTGTGAAATGATGATGCGTCGTCGTCGTTCGTGCTGAATGTTGCATTTGCTCCTATTTATAAGCCTGCGTAAACTTCTCAGCGATCGGTTTATTAAGTAGCCCAAACGGATAATGTAAACACTCGAGTCATGCAACTCTGTGGAAATTGCGAAACGAACGTTCCAGTTTCTATATAATTCACAGTAAACGGAAGAAGCCTCCTCTTCTCGACCAACCGCATCCACTTCGTTAATTTTAGACCCGTCGATGGGGAAAATACGTTCAATTTCCTTAACTATTTTCGCTGTTCAATCAACAAGATGAAACGGACACAAGTTTGCACCTAGAAATCATATCTATCGCACACTTTCCGCATTTGAATTGACACTAAAACGCTGCCAATTAGGCCGTAATTGCCGTTACGTAAGTGTGCATAATGGCAACGATTACGGGTGGAACGAATTATATATATATATATTTTTTTCGCAATCGTCGCTTTTATTGCGCAGAAACAATGGAAATGCTATTATCCAAGTTGTTGTTGTTTTTTTTTTGTTGAAACAATGGCGTTTTTCGTGTTACGCTTTCGCAAATATTTGCTTAATGTCGCTTAATCGCCTCCTTTTTGTTTCCACTATTTACGTACAGTTCAATTCGGTATTTTTGCGTTTGTTTTGCTGGAAGCAGAGAGTCGAACCGAAATAAATTAATTTCGTTCCGGTTTACGGTTACGTTTCAAGCAGATGCTTATCGTTCCAGATTCGGTTTCGGTTTGTCTCAACATTTCAGTTCCGATTGAAATTAAAATTAATTAGTGACTAGTTCAACACACGCACTTGGTAATGTTTACAGTAATATCCTTTTTAATCACTTTCATTTGAGTTTGTTCTAATGTTAGACTTGTGCTTGCTTTTTCTTCAAATTTTCTCTTTTCAGTCGGTGGTTGATTGAGGTTCTATTTTTATTGATGATTAAGCGTTTAAACGAAATGCGGCCTTGATGGTTTTGTTTATTTGATAAAAGAAGTCAGAGTCTCTTATGTCTATATAAATAATTAACGTAATTAAAATTTCGTTCCGGTTTCGGTTTTTCAATTGAGCAATTTTTCGTTCCGGTTTGCAGTTACGGTTCAGTGAAAAATTCCGGTTAATTTCGGTTCGACTCTCTGTCTGGAAGCGAACTTCTCATCGAAGTTAATGCGACGGAACTCCAATAAACATTTGTTGAATCAAAAAATTGAATTTGTTCGAATTCACTAACGGCATAATTTGTATAATTAATTGAATGTTATCGAGAAATGTACAGATTCAATTCAATATGTGCTCGTTTGTTTCCTTTAAAAAAAAAGAACATTTAAAAAAGGGTAATTTGATTTAGAATTAGTTATGATCAATTATAATGTTTACACATTTACGAGTGTATGAAATATTTACTGGTTTGGTTGTGCATACGAAACATGTATGCATCAAAGTAAGGACAAAATATGTAGTGTGTAATTATATCATAATGTACAGAGGAACTTCGCTTAACGCGTTTAATCCGTTCCAAAATTTCCGGATTTTTACTCGTACTCGTGAAACAGTGTACAAAAGTTTTATAAATTATGTAGAAGGCGCACAATCCGGGACTTCTCTTCGTTAAGCGAGGTTCCACTGTATGTGTTGAGTGCAGTTGGAAATATTTCGAATCTGTTTAGAGCGATTTTCCAATTATTTCGATAAATTCAAATAATTAACTTAATTGCCTTTTAATTTATTCAATTTGTCGCAGGATTTATTGCTTTAATAATTGCAGTTCTGGACGAACAAAACAATGTTTCTTAATTTTGAACATTCGGGGATGTTTTTTTTTTTAAAGAAATATTTACATATTCGATATTTACGACATCCACATTTTTCCATTCTTAAATCCTATAAAATTATTAATTACGTTATTTGAATGAAATTTTTCAGTGCTTGTTTGGAACGAAATTACTAATTGTTAATAAATTATGTTTCGCGTTTGCTTTTCTTCTCTCTCTCTCTCTCTCTCTCTCTCATATGTGTGCGTAATTATGTCGTTTCGCTTAAAAATTATCGTTTTGTTTTCGATTCCTTTCGTAAGTTATGCCACTTCTTTCTTACGTTCGCTGACGTCAACGAACGTTTCGTTGACTGTTTTGTTTTGTTTTTTTGTTTTGTTTCTTCTTCTCCGTGTTTTTGTTTACTCTCATTTTCCCCGGCGTACTTATAACGTAAATTATGTTATAAATTATAATTAGACGAATTTATGATATCGATTTCGCAGTGCGCATGCAGCTCGTAAATACATCGTATCGTTTTAGACTTTATCCTTTCACGCCTGATTTTCCATTGGGATTATCTAGTTCACACTTATTTCTGCTGCTCTTGTTTATTATTATTATTATTACAGTAAAACCTACTTTACCTCTCATAACTTGTAACTTGTACAAAAGTATTTGTATTGAGATAATAACGCTACTTGACAAGTGGTGAGTTTGCATTTACAATTTCCTGAATGTCGTCTCCACAAACGCGCGTTATGAATAATTTCCGTGTGCGTTCATTGACGGAGTCGTCTCGAATACGAGATTATTATTAATCGAAAGTTCTTTTCGATTTCCGTGGGTTTTACTTTCTAAGATCTTTGACCTCAAATGCGCGTCGCCTCCGCAGAAAACTTTTACATTGGAGTCGACTCGCGGTTTTTGGCGCCTTTAAAAATCGCTCGCACAATCATTTGTAATTTAATTTTTTTTGACAAAGTTAGTAACTTTCTACATCAAAATAGTTACGTTAATCGAACACTCTTCTCTTCTCCGAAAGTTTTTGTTGTTTTATTTTTACAAGGAAATTCGCTTAAGGAATAAAATAAGCTGTTTCGTGAAGGCAACAAATCAAGTTCAAGGACGACGGAAATTTCACCCGAAACTTGATTCTCTGCGTATCACCATATATTTGCAGTTTCGTTGTTGTTGTTGTTAACATTCGCTTAATGCATTTTTTCTTCTATAAAATTTAGATATTCTTTAAATATCTGAAAGATCCAAATGTCTTGCATCTGCTTTAAGACAATTATTACTCATCCTCCGAGTTGTTTACAAACAGAATCGGTTTTGCGTATTAATTTCTGCGATTCTATTTAACATAATTCTCACTCATTTTCATGTCTTGTGGGATCAAAACTTGTGTTTTTTTCTATTTGCAATCGATTTATTGGACATTTTCTATTAACTCAATAGATTTTAACAATTAAAATTCATAATTGTTATTGGAGAAGTTCACGTTTACAAAATTTGTGATAATTCAAATATCTGGTTAGGTTAGGTTAATATAGGTTAGGTTAGGTGTAGGTTAGAATTACAATTGTTTTAAGACCAAATTACTGTCATCGAAAGTGTCATATAGATTCTGGAAATTGAACGCTAACTCATAATACAAAAATGAACGTAGCAGAATGAAAATGCATATTGTTTGAGTTTGGAATTGCACCAAATAAATTGCCAATTAGTAAACAGCATTTATGGAGAATACTTGTATTAAAGTCTCGCTTTTTTCTTGGCTCACCGTCGTCCACTATTTATATCCCATTATCCCTTTCTACTGCACATCAAAGTTGCAACGTTAGCTCAAAACTTGTAATCCCGCATTTACGTGCCAAACAGTGTTTGCCCCGGTGTTTTTCCATTCCCGACTCTATTTCTTCTCCAATTTTTGTTTGTTTGTTTGTTTCACTTTACACTTTCTCGTTTCGTGCCGGAGAAAGTACCGACCTCAAGAGATCTAATAAAATATGTATCTCGCGGTGTTTCCAATACACATCGCGATTTTCGAACGCTCTTTGACAATTCCAAGTCCGCTCAAGTCAGAAAACTACGCAAATTGTATGCACATTTCGTTTTCTTGTTTTCCAACTACATTTTCCAACAATTTTCTCGACTCGATAGTCAGCGTGCGCTCCAATTGCGATCCGAATAATCCGCACGTCGCGCTCCACTTATTTCCCGAAAGCCCATATCTCCTCTCAAAAGTCTGGAAAATTCTCGAGATTGGAATTACCTCTGCGCTCTACGAACTTATGTAACTATCTTCTGTTGTATTGTTTATCGGGGATAGTAGACTGTGCAAATAAGTGATGTCGGAATTCCCGCTGCAATGCATCATGCATTCACGTCCGACATCGTATTGGATGCATTTATAAATATATTTTTTTTTTATTTGTCTAGAATAATTTAACACGCGGATTAATGTGTGTATCAAACACAATCAAGTTTCAACATTAGTTTTAAATTATTCTCGATTACTGCTAATAACGCCATTAATATTCTATGCAAATTGAAGAATAATTGCTGGGGTTTCAAATGAGTGTACGATCAAAGTTGTATCTCCTGTGGTTTCCTTGTAATATCCACTCAAAGTTCAAAGTAATGAAATGTTCCAAGTCTTCAAAAACTATTTATTTACGTTTTATACAATTACTCCACAATTAAAATCATTATAATTAGGCAAAGTCTTTCAGTCCATAACTGAAATCATTATACTTAAATTAAAGCTAAAAATGCAATATTTCCGTTTTAATACGATAACGACTTGATCTTTGATTAGCTGAAAACATTGTGATTGAAGCTAAATACAGTTTCTATATTTTGATCAAGTCAAAACTGACCAGTTGTGACATGGAAAAATTTCTATTTCGTCGCCCGCCACTCGACAACTTTCACTCGCCGCTTTCAATGCAAGCGCCTTCTACGATTTACCTTACTTTAAATACTGATGGCACTTGTTTTTTTTTTGTTTTTGCGATTCCATTTATTAATTTCAGAGAATATCCTCCGATGGGATAATTAGCGGCCGTTTGGTAACACACGTTTAGCGGCGGAAGGAACTTTTCTCAGTCAAGTCTTAATTCTTCTTTGCGTTACACAAACAATGGTTTTCCTTCGTGCAAGAACAATCCTGAGACCCGAACAATTCCCAAGGGATTCTTTGTTGCCACGGAAATTAACGTGCATTGTTTTTTGCGAGTTCTTCTGTTTCTGTTTCGTTCGTTTGTTTGTCGTTTGAACCTTAACAAGGAAAGGTCAGAAGAGTAAATCAACATACCTGTATATATATTCATTTTTTTTTATTCAATAACGTATAATTCCTTTGCACAATTGCATTTTAATGGATGAATATTCAATGCGGATACAATTTAATGTTATGTACACATATTTATTACGAACCGGGGAAAATAACGTAGGTTTAATAGAAAATTTTCCATTTAATGTAATAATAATACACTTGAACGCGATTATTCAATACTCCTATCATTATTCTTGGTCAGCTTGAAACTAATTTTCTTTACTTTTTTTGTTTGTTTCAGATACAACAGAGGATTTTACTTGGTTTTATAATTGTCTTGACCACACAACAAAATGGTAAGTTTCTACTGATTGTCTCATTATAACAGTACAAATTAACTAGTTTTACGTCTGAATTTCTTCTGCTTTGAATAATATATGCGTTACGTACTGGAAATACTAGTAATTATAATAATATTGTGCATAATTGGGTTGAAAATTTATATAAATCTTCTCGTATGTATGTTTATTTTTTTTTTTTGTTTAAATGCGAAATGATGAAATGCATATTCCGCGCAAATAGCATAATTTGAACTACCTGTTATTGTGCATAATTACCTGTTTTTCTTTTCTTCAATTTTCTGTTAGTTCCATGCAAAAACGACGGAATTAATCGCGTTTTAATTATCGCATTGTGATTATCATAATTAAGTGTTATCCTGAAAACAAGCGTACAGTTTCGATCGTCGTCCAAGGAGATTCGCTAATTTCTGATAAGGAAAGGCGACGTTATCTAACGATAACGGCTCTACTTAGTCCATTTGTTGTATTCCGAGATTCGTTAACATCTAATAACAATAATAGTTAATAATAAGTGAAATTGTATTTCCGATTCGGTAAGGAGGTAATTACTTTTATATAATTATAACGAAATGACGAGACTTGCGACTACAAACGTTGCTTCGATCGCGTGGTTGTGGTTTTCTTGATTACTTTTTTTTTATTGTATCCACGTGTTGCGATGCAACGGGAATCGATGTTTTTAAATTAAAACTTTGTTGAGATTTCAGTTTAAAACTTTAAGTATCTGACAATGTGTTAATAATAAAATCTCAATTGCGAATTGTAATCAATTGTGTTTTGTCAATCAATGCGTTTTAGAATTGTAAATTAATTGAATTCGCGTAGGCGATGGAAGCCCAGCAAATTCGATCGTCGAATTGTTCTGTGGTTTTGATCGATGTCCGACGTACGCATTTGAATACGTTTAAGTATTTAATTTGAAATTTCATTAATGCAGTTTAATCATGAACAATTTGTGTGAAATTTTCACTTGAAAAAGCATTGTAAAATTGCGAATTCCTTGTAAACATGCACGAAATAAAAACAGATTGAGTATATGTATTGTGAATTGTAATTAATGGTGATCAATCAATGCATCGGAAATTAAAAATTCATTAATTCGCGTAGGCGATGAAAGTTGTGTCGAATGTCAAAGTTGTTGTTCGTAAGTAAATGGCGAGTTTAGTCAATTTCTTTTTAGCTTCATTCATATATTGTTTACGCGTTACTTGCCAAGTAATCGATGATAAATATTTATGTAGTTCACAATGGTATGGTATAAATAGTTTTTTTTTTGTATGGTTGCATATAGTATTTAAGTTGGCTGACATGCCAGCACGGCATTCTTGCTTTTTGAAATTACGTTAGTCTTTTGTAATTTATAAACAATTATGTCAACAAAGAAAAACACAATGAAACGGTTTAGTGAAAATGTAATTGTAAGTAATGTAATTAGTAGATAATATAAGTTTCTTTAAAAATTGATCTATTGATGTTGATAATTATTATGTTTTAAAAAGTTTCACATTATTTGATGCTTGTAATTATAGAATTGTTTTTGATTGTAAAATGAAACGTATTGGTTCTGTGATTCATGTTAGTAATCAAATGGAGGAAGTATCGAGTTTAATTGTGGCAATTGTGACGTTGTTGATAAAGTGGTGGCGGGTTGATTAGACTGAGTGGATCAAGCTTGTATATTTGTTGTTTATTGCATTGGTTTCTTGTTGTTGCAGGATTTGTTAGACGGTGCGGTGGTATTGCGGTGTGAGTCGAAGGGTCCAGGATCGAAGGATGACGCTTCCAATAAAGCCCCTGTGCGGGGATAATCCGTTGCAATTGCGGAGTGCTGCTGCATCGGTGCGTCGTAAGCACTGCCTGAGCGCCGCTTGGCCGGAGCAGGCGTCGCGACGCGAGCGTAGGCGCGCCATATGCTCGTGGTCGGTGGGCTACGGCACGCTGACCGAGGTGGAGGAAGGTAGCAACAAGGTGGCGGAGCGCGCCAACCTCCTGCAGGAGCCGCTAGGCCTCAACCGGCCGACGGTCATACCGCTGCCACATGCCCCAACGGTGGCGGCCCGCCCCAAAGGCAGTAACCGTATCCTGGCCACTATGCCCGGTCTCAAGTCGCTGGTGAGCAGAAGGCGGAACAGCGGCACCGCGACGACGACGGCCCCCACGTCCGATCAGCCGTCCGCGCCTCTCGTCCGCAACGGCAGCAAAGGAAACCTGATACGACCGGCGGCGAGTCTGGCGAGTCTCAGAAAATGCGAAACATTCCTCGCTCTCAACGGTATCCTGAGGTCCTCCTCTTCGTCGAGCAGCCTCGAACCCATGCGACCCGTCAACAGGCTGCGGATCTCTCCCCACGGCTCCAGCAATCGCGTCTGCTCCCGATGCTCCAGTCTGCTCACCCTAGCCTCGAGCTCGAGATACTCCCTGGACACCTCCACCGGCGGTTTCGTCCAGGTCCCCGACGACCCGCCACCCTTGCTCTGCAAACTGTGCCTGGCGGACGTCCCATCCAAAGACGCATGCTGCATTGAACAATGCAACTGCTCATTCTGCATCGAGGTAAGTTTCCCATAACAATCATTACTTAATTATTCAATACTTCTTCATTTATTTTTACTTACTGCATTTAAAACAATACACAAGATTTTGTTATAAAAAATCCATCATCATTCACATATAAAAGCAATACCATGTAAATATTGTGAACGTAATTTCAATATTATCAAATTAACGTTAATTTCATTAATACCTAAGTATAGGTAAAAAAAACATATAATTTACACATCTGCAAATTACATTTAAGTTTCTATTTCTTTTTAAACGCTACAAAATGTTAGAGTATACGAAAAAGTTTCTTCAATTAAAATTGAAAGTAAATTAAAATAATAATTGCAATCCTTTGATAGTTTTGTTTATACATTTTCATAATCCGTATCATGTTAATTATCCTGTTTACAATTTCAATGCGAACAAGAACAATAGTTTTTTTTTTCATCATCATAGTTTTGTTGTTGTTTATTGCAAGCATATTCGTGTCCCGCCTTATTATTTATGTTGTTGTTGTTTTTTTTTTAAATTTCGATGCAATACGTAGTTTGGTTTTGCCTCCGATGCAGCATCGATTATTATAAACTTCATTTGCAAATTACGTGACTCTCGGCGCGCACATTTATAATGTTCTCGATAATTGTAATAGGAATGGAACGATCGAACGAAAGAGCTGTTCGTTCCCAAATTGAACCCACCGTTCAAATACCGTTTGCGCAAAATATATAAATAAATAAGTAAAAAGAAAAACAGGTTTAAGAAGAACGAAAAATAATGAAACCGGCTTTCCGCTGTTTACCTAAACCGCTGTCAACTGTCGCGAGGAGTCGACACATCAATAAAATAATAAGTAAAACGCGCTTAATTGCTAAGTTAATTGTTGTCGTCGGAGTGTCTTCAACAAAAAAAAATATAATATGTGTATTCTTGTACTCTCGGCTACGGATGAATCATTATTTCTATTTATATGGTCTATGTGTGTCGGATATATCGCATGCAGTATAAATAAATGACATTTATAGGAAATTGAACTAATACACTTGTTAGTTAAGTAACTTTGCTGAACTCGCTCCATCTGTTATCTGTTTCAGTCAGAACTCTATGAGAACTATTACACAAATTTCTTACTGTGTTTATGCACTTTTTATTTTTCTTTTCTTTATAATTATTATAATTCACTAGACTTATAATTTTCAGCCATAAAATTAATTAACCAATTAATTGTTGTTTGTGAAATAACAGTCGTTATTAATGAATTATAAGAGAGACTTTTTTTATTATCTTGCGTTGCTAAGTTTGCACATGCATTAATGTAATCTCATGATAATACGATAATTATGAAAGAAACTGCATACAATTTAACTGAATCAAGTTGTTTTTCATATTGTATGAAAATTATTTCATAATTCAAACGTTTTATTTATTATTATTTTAGCTTGAAAATGAAATACAATAGTTATTGTGTAACGTAAATTAAATTTGTTAAAAATGAAACGTTCGACCTAAAAAGAGATCTCTGATATTGCGACCTACTTGACCCGTTTCCGATTTCGTGCTCTACTCGTACTTTTTTTTTGTACATGTATATACGTTTGTGGCGAAAAGGAAGTTAATCAATATACGCGAAGTTGTTGTGTATGCAGATTATTGCGCTTTAAGATTTCGTAATTTCAAAGAGAGAAAAACTTTCCGTTTTCGCGTAAATACTTCCTCTCTATTTTCGCACGGATGACACCGAAAAGAAGTTTGTTTTCGCGTTGCGCTCGCTCTATGTATATTTTCTTGTGTGTGATTAATTCGAGCTGCTTGCATCATTTCGAGGCTTAATTAAATCGTCTTAGAATGTCGTTGGAGGATAAGAGAATGCAAGGTGCTTCGAACCACGCACAATTACTTTTATCCTCCACTTATCGACAACTCGCTGCAAGGTGCAAAGAACGCGTCCAAATGGGTGCTGCTGCACTGCTTGAACTTGCAGCATCCGGATCGATGATTAAGTTTTTAAAAAAGGAAATGAAGGAAACGGATGGAAGAGACGACCTTGGAGTTTCCGACGCCGAGTGAACAAGAAAAAAAAAAGATGAATCAAAAAAAGGAAATTGCGAATGGGAATTTGTTTTGGCAGCTGCCGTCGGAAAGAAAATGTAAAAGTACTGGTAAATAAACTACAAAGTTGCAGTTTGTTTTGCAATAACAACGATGGTGACCGTGAGACTTTTGTCTTTGAAATTTACCCGTTTTTACCCGAAATTAGTTGCAACTCGATGCCGATTTGCATACAGATATCTCCCCAGGAACGACGAAGGTAGAAGAAATATGTGTGGTGGAGGAGACCTTGGGTGCAAGCAAGCACAAGATGTACGGATGAAACGATAATTCCGCCGAAGTTTAAGGTCGAGCGATTTCAATGCCGGAGCAAGAAGTGTTTATGTATTTAAATTAAGAAGTGCTTTCAAATTTATTATTTCGCTTTGGCTTCCTGTATTTACTTGCTAAACCGAACACATTTAAATTAACAAACAATGATCAATCAATTGGAAACGTTCCTGTTTTCGTATAATTATGTTTTCGTTTTCTTTTCATCTGTAAATATATTAAAAATTCTGGGGAATTCGTGTGTGTGTGAAATGTGTCGACCATTCGTTCAAAAAAAAAAATACGAACGTCGACTCCTCCAGCCAAGGCTGTCTATTTTTACGCACATGTATGTATTTTATTATTCAGATAACAATTCAATTAGTTAACACATTCTCTCGTGGTTTCGTCAAATCACACAATTTCGGTTCAAATGATTCGATCAAACTCGACGATACTTCTGTAAGACAAGTGATTGTTAATGCATGCAGACTTCCGATCACGTCCACAGTAATACGAGGAGAAGAAACACCATTAATAATTTAATATCATTCATTCAAATAAAGGATGGAAAAAAGTCATGGAAATTTTAAAAGAAATATTATTAATTTCGAGAAAATATATTTTATTCATTGTATCATCTTTAATATTGTACTTGCAAATATAACATGTTTTCAGAAAACAGGATATTTTCCTGTCTGTTTTCTTTTTAGTATTCCATTGGAATCCGTTTATATTAACGCACTCGAATTGTAATCAGTTGAATTGATTTAAAATTGAAAGAAATTTTCGACGTATTCTCGAAACCTAGACCTTTCTTAACCGAAATATCCTTGTAATTCTTCGTTATTTATAACTGAATTAATAACATTTAGAAAAAAAAAACTAGTTTAGAAACCAAATTCATTGATCATGAAAGTTACACAATATCGCGTTTCTATTTTAGATCTCTTCTGATCATTTTATGGTAAAGACTGCAAGTCTTGAAATAGTCTTACTTTTGTACGAACTTACAATTCTATTTTTACAAAGAAATAAAAGGAAAAAGTTTGTGAATTGATTTGAAATATATATATATATATATATGTTATAAATATTGATGGATTTTTTAAGATTATATGTGTAGTGGTTTAGAACAATTTATGTAACTTAGAAATTTTCCTTTTTTTTTGGCTTTTAATTAGCAGTATTCTTTAATTATCAACTTAATTAGTTATTTAGTGTAGAATTAGCTTTGAAATTCAAATGTCTTTTTTTGACCTTCATTTATTTAAATTTTTAATTTTATAATATTAACGTAATATTGAAAACGTAGTAATACGTCAACATACAGCAAAGTGTTAGATATTTTGATATATTTTAAATGGATTTTCAGTGGTTTATGTATAATATGTATCGACTTTGTACATAATGATATGCAATAATTTGACGTTGTAGCATAATGAAAAGAGCTTTATTTTGCGTGCACTGCGTGGGTGGTTTTTTTTTTTGGACTAATTTTTCCCCCCCAACATCGAGTGACACGGTGTTTGCGAAAACAATTGTTATTCACGTCAGCCATCGGGCGCGGATGGCGCGCATTGTTTGTTCGTAACATTCGTGTACACCATGTATGGATTACAGGAGCGGATGATATTGAAAATAATAAAAACCGCTACTGTCCACGTGCATCGCATTACGATACAGAGGAGATCCGTGCAGCACATTTCCAATAAATAACACGATTGCATTTGTTTTTTTGTTCTCATAATCTCATAATCCGTCTATCATCTTGATCGTTTGTTTATTCGCGAAATCTGATTGGAAAAGTGAACGCCAAAAGTTTCGCAACGATTAATTAATTAATATTCGTGTTGTTTTCCAATCGAGTCCGTAGAGCAGTGGTTTCCAAATTTGATGTTACTACGCCTCCCTCAAAAGTATGTAATCACTGCTTTTTCAAGCATTTTTTCAAATTTGAACAAAGCTGAATGTTTGGGGAATCTAGCAAGTATCGAAATATTACTGTGGGTTT
>NW_017095800.1:0-29190 GCF_001412225.1 Nicrophorus vespilloides
CGAATGTACCTTCTCGTAAATGCTTAATTAACGGACGACATCCATGTAATTGCTGTATTTTCTAATTGTTTACTTATCGTTTGTACAGCAATAAATGCCTTTGTGATTTATACAGATTGCTTTATGGAATGATTTACTTGTAGTTCAAAGCTAAAAGTAATACTTATCATGTAGCTTCAACAAATGTACTGTAGGAGAAACAAAAACTTAAGAAACTGTACGTGATGGTCATCAATGTAATGAGAATCTACGTGTTAGGTATAGTGAACACATTAAGCGGTTTGATGAAGTGCCTCTCCTTGTATTTTTGTCGCTAGCGTTATATTTTCGTTTACGATGCGAATATATTCGTCATAAGCAGAACGCAATACAATAGCACATGACGAATATATACGACAAGAAAATTACATTTGAGAGTCATGGATATTATGGGAGATTTAAAGATTTGAAAAGTACTAGAGAAACTATACTTAAAGTACTTCACTTCTTACTTGACAAGTATCCCATGAATATAATGATAATCTACATGTTAGGTATAGTTAAGGACATTAAGCGGTTTGATGAAGTGCTTCCCCTGTACTTTTGTCTCTAGCGTTATATTTTCATTTACGATGCGAATATATTCGTCATAAGCAGTACGCAATACAATATACCATGATGAATATATACGACATAACCACTTAAGGGGCTAAGTGGGATCCAAATACTTGAAGAGTACTAAAAGAAAATTACATATGAGAGTCATGGATATTATGGGAGATTTAACGATTTGAAAAGTACTAGAGAAACTATACTTAAAGTACTTCACTTCTTACTTGACAAGTATCCCGCGAATATAATGATAATCTACATGTTAGGTATAGTTAAGGACTTTAAGCGGTTTGATGAAGTGCTTCTCCCTGTATTTTTGTCGCTAGCGTTATATTTTCGTTTACGATGCGAATATATTCGTCATAAGCAGTAAGCAATACAATGACGAATATATATGACATAACCTCTTAAGAGACTAAGCGGGATCCAAATACTTGAAAAGTACTAAAAGAAAATTACATATGAGAGTCATGGATATTATGGGAGATTTAAAGATTTGAAAAGTACTAGATAAAATATACTTAAAGTACTTCACTTTTTACTTGATAAGTATTGCGTAAATATAATGAGAATCTACGTGTTAGGTATAGTGACGGACATTAAACGGTTTGATGAAGTGCTTCTCCCTGTATTTTTGTCTCTAGCGTTATATTTTCATTCACGATGCGAATATATTCGTCATAAGCAGTACGCAATACAATATACCATGACGAATATATACGACATAATCACTTAAGGGACTAAGCGGGATCCAAATACTTGAAAAATACTAAAATAAAATTACATATGAGAGCCATGAATATTATGAAAGATTTGAAAAGTACTAGATAAAATATACTTAAAGTACTTCACTTTTTACTTGACAAGTATCGCGTGAATATAATGAGAATCTACGTATTAGGTATAGTGAAGGACATTAAGCGGTTTGATGAAGTGCCTCTCCTTGTACTTTTGTCGCTAGCGTTATATTTTCGTTTAAGCAGTACGCAATACAATATACCATGACGAATATATACGACATAACCACTTAAGGTGCTATGTGGGATCCAAATACTTGAAGAGTACTAAAAGAAAATTACATATAAGAGTCATGGACATTTAAATATTTACGAGTACTACAGAAACTATACTTAAAGTACTTCACTTTTTACTTGACAAGTATCGCGTTGGATAGGATCTTCGTTGCTTCTTCAAATGCTCTAAATATTAACCTTTTTTAGAATTTATTCTATTGTAACTATTAGTCTTGTCTCATAAAATTATACATATTATGTGCAGGGCTTAAACTTCTTTTATATGAAAAAAAAAATCGAAAACGAACGTAAACTGTATAGGATTACATAAAAAAAATACATACTATCCTTTCTGAAGGGTTTCCAGGTGGTAAGCTTATCCTGAAACGGCTTTTTGTCATGCTCGGCGCACTGCACAGTTCGAAAGGAGGGAACCCCTTCTGGACACGGCTAATCCGCACATTCGTGATTTTGGGGGATGGAGGAGGAGGAGGAGAAACAAAAGAAAAAAAATAGAAGAAAATTACATAAAACCATCGGCATATTTTCGGTAATATTATTATTTCACCCTGACGTTGCAGATCTTCACACGTTTGCGTTCGCCCATGCAATATCTTCCCTTGTGCTGCGGCTTCGGATTGTTGCAATCCCTGCTGGAATAGGACACTCCACCGCCGCACGTCCTCGAACAATCCGTATAACTACCCCAATCGCTCCAACCGCCGTTTATCGCAGCAGGACGTTCACCGATCTCCACGCACTTCGTGTCATAACACCACTGCAGATATTAACATAAATTATAAAAAAAAACATCATTCAATTACAATCATATTCGTTCAGCTATAAATATTAGTTTGTAATTTATGAGTAATTTAATATGGAAGGATAAATCGATTTATATTCAATAAGCTCGAGCACTTCGAAGGACCTTTAAGGCTTAATCCCAACTAAGCAGATTTTCAGAAAAATCCTTTTTTAGCTACTTTACAACAAAGATTTAAAATTTACCTACAACAACAACCCAAGAATCATTTTTTATCAATACACATTTTATCAACTATTTTGTAACAAAATAATCATGAAAACATTTTTAAAACAAATTGTACTCTAATTAGGAATTAGTTTACAAATCAAACTATAGAATATTAGTGCTAACTTCTTGTTAAACATTTATATCATAATGGATGTTATTGAAGGCCATAATTATAGAGTAATCATGTTGAATAATGTATAATATTCTGAGTTGAAATCCAGTCAGAGGTACAAACTTGGGAATCCATTAACATGCAGTAAATGCGCGAATTTGCAAGCGTATCGAATTGGGTCTGTATGTGATTTCAAATTTTTTAATTAATCCAACAACAAAAAAAAACATTCGTCCTGGGCTCATGCAGAAATAAAAAAAAACACACACAAAAAACAACGAATGGTAATTGGGACTCAAAATATTTCGGTTCGTTTATTCCCATTCACTGCTATTTCATGTCTCTGATAACAGCAAATTATCTGTATTTTTCAGGATATTCCGCAATTTCATTAAAAAGCAAAGATAAATCCTAAAAAGGGAAAACGCACAAAGACGTGGCAGATGTAGTAATTAAGTTTGTTTTGTGGGACCTTGATGAGATTTGTCTTATGAGTGTATTGTGTTGAACTGAAGAAGAAGGAAGAACTTAAGTAAACAGGATTGTAGACACAATTGGAAAAAAAAACAAAAAATTTATGCTCGAAAAACTGTGTCAATAGATTTTTTTCAGAAACTAAAATAGATTAAAAGAATCCAAAATATGTATATGAAACTTAGATATTTAGGGAATGTAGCGAGTATTCACACATTGCTGTGCTTTCTTTCTTCCGTTCTATATTTCGAGTTCAAAATTGAAAAAAAAACAAAAAATTAACGCTCGAAAAAACAGTGTCATTAGATTTTAGTGATTTGCTCAAAAACTAAAATAGATTAAATAAATCCAAAAGATGTATAAGAAACTTAAATATTTGGGGAATGTAGCGAGTATTCACACATTGCTGTGCTTTCTTCCTTTTGGTTTAAATTTCGAGTTCAAAATTGAAAGCGCACAAAGAGATGGCAGATGTAGTAATTAAGTTTGTTTTGTGGGAGCTTGATGAGATTCGCCTTATAAGTGTATTGTGTTGAACTGAAGAAGAAGGAAGAGCTTAAGTATACAGGATTTTAGACAGAATTGAAAAAAACACGAAAAATGTATACTCGAAAAACTGTGTCAATAGATTTTAGTGATTTTTTTTCAGAAACTAAAATAGATTAAAAGAATCCAAAAGATGTATATGAAACTTAGATATTTGAGGAATGTAGCGAGTATTCACACATTGCTGTGCTTTCTACCATTTGGTTGTATATTTCTAGTTCAAAATTGGAAAAAAGAAAGAAAAATTAACGCTCGAAACAGCAGTGTCATGAGATTCGCCTTATAAGTGTATTGTATTGAACAGAAGAGGAAGGAAGAGCTTAAGTAAACAGGATTTTAGACAGAATTGAAAAAAAAACGAAAAATTTATGCTCGAAAAACTGTGTCAATAGATTTTAGTGATTTTTTTTCATAAACTAAAATAGATTAAAAGAATCCAAAAGATGTATATGAAACTTAGATATTTGGGGAATGTAGCAAGTATTCACACATTGCTGTGCTTTCTACCATTTGGTTGTATATTTCTAGTTCAAAATTGGAAAAAAAGAAAGAAAAATTAACGCTCGAAAAAGTAGTGTCATGAGATTCGCCTTATAAGTGTATTGTATTGAACAGAAGAGGAAGGAAAAGCTTAAGTAAACAGGATGGTTTTTGAGACGTGTACCTTGTTGTCCCCGCATTTCGTCCCATCGGCCGGCGGTTCTCCGTTCGTCTTACACCTGTCCGGCTCCGTTTTGCATAGCAACCTTCTGCAGAATCTTTCCGGTGTTCCTTCGCAGACCGAGGAGCCCGGGTATTCCATCTGACATTGATATTTGGCGTCGTAAATGGTTCCTGGCAGCATGTTCTTGTCTTCGAACAGCGAGACTTGAGGCTCATCGTTCAAGCACTCCCCGAGATCGTTACTAAACAAAGGAATCAGATGAACATCACGATTACAAAAAAAAAACAAAGAAACAAAACAAAAGAAATCGCAGATGTTAAATCGTCGATCGGTTAATGATCATGAATATGCAATTAATCGAAAGGCTTTTGTTNATATATTTAGTAACAGCTGTACTCTAAATACATATACAGAGTGTATTCATTAAGTATAGGTAGTTAATATGGTAAATACCAGTAATTTTGAATATTTGGAAGTCATTTTCAAAAATTGCTTCATAAATTTTCAGTCTAATATAAACAAAAAATTGAATTTTTATGAAGTAATTTTGAAAAAAAGAAACACGTTTATGAACATCCTGTATATACGAATTGTACTTAATTAAATTCAAGGTCGGCAAACCCAAAATTATAGCAAGCCCACAGGTGAAAAACAAACGAATCCAACTTAGTATATATATAATCGCATTAGCGGAATTACCAATTCATCATGCGATATGTAGTGGCACAGTAATCTTGTATCAATGTCTGTATGTCACTGTCGGCGTTAATCCCGGGGAATCCCCTCACCCAAACCCACCTTCCACGCACACGTTATTATAAACAGTTCGTGCACCTCTATCCATACGAAAGACGCAACGATTCATGCCATCAAAAGCTAACATTTCATAAGGAAGTTTTCCGGGAAACGTGCAAAATTTAATCACAGCGCAAAAACAAACAATGCGATATTTTTTTTTGTTCGCGCAAATTAACTATTGATTTGATGATAGAAGCGAAAGGCTTGTATATTGTACTACACATACGCCTATTCCAAAAACGGAGCATAAATAAAAATGAGCAACAGAAACAACAACATGAACAATTAAACAACAACGCGTAGCGGAATATTAGTTTCGTGGAAATAAAACTTTGGCATAACTTTGCGAACAAAAGTTTACCGCGTGAAATGAATGTAGTTCCGACTGAAAATGGTGAATACATTATTTAGAAACGCGGCGTGTTGCATTCACAACACTTTATTATGTGCAAAGTGGAATTTTTACACAATATTGTCAATAAACATGCTATTACTATTACTACTAAACATTTATAAATTATTAATATGTATGATGATTTTTCAGTTTATGTAATTTTTCTAAATTTAGTAAAAAAAAAATAAGAAATTCTTACAGTAAAGAGAATAATTTGAATTTCATTGCGATGAAAATGAATATGAACTTAGTAGAAAGACTTTGGTTGATAGCCTTTTAGTGGAAATAGGGAACTAGCACATAATTTTCACATTTTAGTAATTTTTGTAAAAACTATAATACATTGAATGGATCCAACAAATGCATGGATGTTTGAGGAATGTATGGAGGATTCACATATTGTTAAGCTTACTTCCATCTGGTTTTATATTTCGAATTCACAATTGAAAAAAAAACGAAAAAATTAATAAAGATTAAATTAATCCAAAAGATGTATATGAAACTTAGATACTTGGAGAATGTACGAGTGTTCGTGCATTTTGTTTCATCAATTTGACTGTAATTTGCGATGTAATTTGAAAAAATGAAAAATTAATGCACAAAAAAGCAGTGTCCTTAGATTTTAGTGATTTTCTCAAACACTAATAGAAATT
Organism: Nicrophorus vespilloides; assembly: GCF_001412225.1. Lineage (NCBI taxonomy): Eukaryota > Metazoa > Arthropoda > Insecta > Coleoptera > Silphidae > Nicrophorus > Nicrophorus vespilloides. The sequence goes on from NW_017095800.1 coordinate 6,279, forward strand.
AAATGAATCCAAAAAAAGCAAATAAAACTTAGATATTTGGGGAATGTAGCGAGTATTCACACATTGCTGTGCATTCTTCCTTTTGGTTATATATTTCGAGTTCAAAATTGAAAAAAAAAAACGAAAAATTTACGCTCGAAAAAACAGTGTCATTAGATTTTAGTGATTTTCTCAAAAACTGAAATAGATTAAACGAATCCAAAAGATGTATATGAAATTTAGATATTTGGGGAATGTAGCGAGTATTCACACATTGTTGTGCTTTCTTTCCTCCGTTGTATATTTCGAGTTCAAAATTGAAAAAAGAAAAACGAAAAATTAACGCTGGAAAAAAACAGTGTCATTAGATTTTAGTGATTTTCTTAAAAACTAATAGAGATTAAATGAATCCAAAAGATGTATATGAACATTAGTTATTTGGGGAATGTAGCGAGTATTCGCACATTGCTGTGCTTTCTAATATTTGGTTGTATATTTCTAGTTCAAAATTTAAAAAAAACGAAAAATTAACACTCGAAAAAGCAGTGTCATTAGATTTTAGTGATTTTATAAAAAACTAATAGAGATTAAATGAATCCAAAAGATGTATTTGAAACTTAAATATATGGGGAATGTAGGTGGTATTCACACACGCTGTGCTTTCTTCTATTCGATTGTAAATTTCGATTTCAAAATTGAAAAAAGAAACGAAAAATGAATGCTCGAAAAAACAGTGTCATTAGATTTTAGTGATTTTCTCAAAAACTAAAATAGATTAAATGAATGCAAAAGATGTATATGAAAATTAAATATTTGGGGAATATAGCGAGTATTCATACATTGCTGTGCTTTCATCTATTTGACTGTAAATCGCATTCAATTTGGCAGAAATACTTCAGTGGATACAAAATACAAAAATCAAATACAAAAATCAAAATAAAAGCTAAAGTAATAAACTAATAACTTCAATTCGTATTAAATCATTGGTAAAAGTAATTGAGATGACCTCTTTTCCAAATCCATATTTGAATAGTGCAAAGTGTTAAAGTGAGATTTACGAAGTGCAATTTGTTATTGTTAGTATATACAACATAATTTAGAATATAAATAGAACCGAGGGCATTAAACAAACGAAAAAAAAAAAGAAGTTATATAACAAATGAGCTGACATTTGGATTTAGATCACACATGAAAAAAACGTTAGTATCATTCAAAAAGCCATAAAACTAACCGGCTAACCATACATGTCATATAAATGGCACGGAATAGGAACAGCGGAATCGAACCATTTCTATATACCAGACGAAATACGTGTGTTAAACCAACTGGAAACCAATAAAATCGAGTCCCGAAGAATAAAAACACACGCGCATGATAATAATAATAATCTGCTGAGAGAATTATAAATTCTGCTCATAATGAATACGTCGCCGAAATAATAGTTAAACTTCTGACATTTATAGAAACGACATTTCCAGTTTATTTATCCGCATAAAATCCAATACATTAAACGCAGCTTCGAATTGATTCAAGTTCAAATATTTATAGAACATCGTACCTCCTGCCTTGTAAATTACGTCCCTTTCGCTACGGCATTAAAGAAGATACAAAAACAACAAAAAAAATCGTACTTTAATATGCATACACTGCACGACTTATTCATATCATAAAGTAATAAAGTCTACTAAATCACGGTGCAAACAAGCGCACTGTTATTTCTTTACTGCTGGATTCTCTTCAGCTTTGTGTAACCTTCTTGTTTTATTTTATTTAGGTTGTTTCGTTTCGCCTTTTTTTCTGTCTTTGCTTTGAGATTCAACGCGTTTACCTGAGGATCCACACGTAACCAATGTTTATATTCGACGACTCTCAGACCGCTTTGCAAAAACCGTATTTAGTTGGGTGAAGAAGACTCTTTTTTTTGGGGGCAAATATAAACCGACGAGAAACTCGCTTAAAACCACAACCAATTATGATAAAAAAAAAGAAACTTAACGAATTTTACTGACTTCTTTTTACTACTTATAAATTACTGTAATCAAGGTTAGCGTTAATTAATTACAAATTATTTAGTTAACCAAAATATACTTTATATGTGCTCAAATAGTTAAGTTATTTAAGATAAGTTTGTACATTTTTTTTTAAATTAACTTATTAAAATATTATCCTTCAAACGCATTGCTTAACTTAACATATATCCAAAAGGTGTATATGAAACTTAGATATTTGGGGAATGTAACGAGTATTCACACATTGCTGTGCTTTCTACCATTTGGTTGTATATTTTTAGTTCAAAAATGAAAAAAAAAACGATAAATTTACGCTCGAAAAAAACAGTGTCATTGGATTTTATTGATTTTCTCAAAAACTAAAATAGATTGAATGGATCCAAAAGATGTATCTAAAACTTAGATATTTGGGGAATGTAACGAGTATTCACACATTGCTGTGCTTTCTTTCTTCCGATGTATACTTCGAGTCCAAAATTGAAAAAAAAATAACGCTCGAAAAAGCAGTGTCGTTAGATTTCAGTGATTTTCTCAAAAAATAAATTAGATTAAATTATTCCAAAAGATGCATATGAAACTTAGATATTTGTGGAATGTAGCGAGTATTCACGCATTGCTGTGTTTTCTTTCTTCGTTCTATATTTCGAGTTCAAAATTGAAAAAAAAAACGAAAAAGTTTGTCCAATTTTTTTAAAATTAACTTATTAAAATATTATCCTTCAAACGCATTGCTTAACTTCTCTCATATTGTTTAAGTTCTTTATTGATTATGACCAATTTTCTAAACAAATTTTGTAAAATACAATTTTTTTTTAACATTTTTTAACTACAATAATTAATATCAATTAAAACTTTCATTCAATTAATAACATCAATTGATTTGAATTTTTTTGTAACAAATTATTTAAAGGAGATTTAAATATTCTTCATTTAATAAATTTTAATGTCAATAAACGAGTACGTAAAAATGTGCAATTGTTTTTCTTGGAAATTCAATTGAGTTTAATTGGAACGTTCTACTTCCTGCGTAGTGAGCGGATAAACAAACGAAACTTCGATCCATTCAAGAACAAAACAACAACAGAAAAATAATCAATTGAAACTATATTATTTACTTGTGGCAGAAAACCAATAAGAACGATTACAACTGTAAAAACAGATGAAATCTAATCGGAATATCATCGAACGAGGCTCAAAAATCGGATAGTCATGCATATTGATAACTCAATAAATCAATCAATTTGCTTTCGACTTTCTACAATAAAACGAACGAACGAGCAAGTGCATCCATTAATTGCAGATAAATAATAATTATAGTCAATGGACTTGATTTTATTTGTTCGATCAAAACGTTGATTTTATTCGTTTTTGTTATGAGATATTAATGGAAATATATGTCTTTGACCTAATAAAAGTTAAATGCTTTTATTAGAAATTACTTATTTAACAATCGTTAATTTTCATTAGTAATTAAGTTCCAATTTAATCCATGATTCAAAATTTACCAATAACTCATTTCCGAAATTACTAAGTAAACGGCTGTAAAATAAAGGTACAAGTATTGCATGAAACAAGGTATGATTGTCATGGAAACAACAGTCTATGAGAAACATGACAAGTAATTGATGAGAGACTTGGCATGTGTCGACTGATAAGTAGACAACTGTGTAAATATGTTTACTGAATTACTTACATGATGCAAATCTCGGTGTTTCTACCTTTGCAAAGATGTTTATCATTTGTTCGATCAAAAGTTGATTTTATTAATTTTTGTTATGAGATATTAATGGAAATATATGTCTTTGACCTAATAAAAGTTAAATGCTTTTATTGGAAATTACTTATTTAACAATCGTTAATTATTAATTAACTACCAATTTAATCCAAAGTTTTTTTAATCAATAATTATTATATAATTAGTACCGAATTGGTTTATATAATTAATATGATTCAAAATTTACATATATTCAAAAATTTCCGAAATTACTAAGCGTTTATAAAATTAAAATAAACATGGCTGAGTATTTGGTACAAGTATTGCATGAAACAAGGTATGGTTGTCATGGAAACAACAGTCTATGAGAAACATGACAAGTAATTGATGAGACACTTGGCATGTGTCGACTGATAAGTAGACAACTGTGTAAATATGTTTACTGAATTACATGCATAATGCAAATCTCGGTGTTTCTGCCTTTGCAGAGATGTTTATCGTGTATTTCAATAAAGACATCTCAAGGTAAAATTGTAAATATTTATGTATACAAGACTATCTATGAAAATAATTATAAAATTAAATTATTATAAAAAGAAAACAAAAATACAAATTTCTACAAAATGAATTAATAAAAATGATCAAGTACTGAGAGAAGTATAAAACCTATAGTTGTCATGGAAACTATAAAAATCGTGAAATTGATTAATTAATAATTGATGAGAAATTCTAATTGAATGTGACAAGTAATTAATAAGTTACTTGGCAAGTAGTAAGTAGACAATTTTGTACTTTATTGATCCATACGCCTAATGTAAAATATCTTTTATTTTATGTGAAATATTTGTGCAGGAAATTTCAATGTAGGTATCAATTAGTAAATATATAAATATTTAGTTAATTTAGATTCTCTAAAGGAATCAAGAAAATGCAAGTTTTTCTTGTAGTTTGAGTTGATTCAAGTATTAAAACTGTTGGTGTTTTTCAATGTTTGTTCAATGTTTACTATTTAGATAAGTGATTTTCAAAGTGGGCGCTGTTTAATTGCTATTGAAATAAAAAAAAAATCTAGGGGGCGCTGAGTAATATATTTTTTCTAGAAAGGTAGGCCAAATAAGTTTTGGAACCACTGATTTAGATGGTTTAATAAAATTGTTTAATGCTTACTCGAATAATGCAGTTATGAAACCTCTGGAACAGTTTGACCATATATTGGTATGCAGATGGACGAAGGGCGACATAACGTAGAAGGACTTGTCCTCGGCTTGGGGCTGGCATCCGGAAACGTCCTCTTGATCGTGAGAGCATCCCATCCTGGACACAAACACACAAAAGCAATGCAGAGAGGGTTGTTGTTTTTGGGGGAAGATGGATCATCTAGGATGTCCGAGATTAGTCGGCGACGATAAGAGAGGGTGTGTGAGAGAGGGAAATAGGTATTAGACGTACACATGGCCCATTTCGTGAGCGGTGACGATCCCCAGGATGAGGCCTCCGTCTTCATTAATGGCGCAAGGTTTATCTCCGCTACAGGCCGTGGCTACGAAGGCCAACCCCATGAGGCCGCAATTAGCCATGTTGTCCGCACATATGTCATGCCTTCAACAGGGAAAATTATGTTCACCGTTACTGCTGCTACGACAACAACAACAACATCAACTGCTACTACTACAACTAACTACATTGTTCCTGCTGTTATCATCGGATGGGGCTCTCTGAAGCCTTCCCAGAGCGAAAAATATCGTTTCGTACGTGGAAACTGGAAACATAATTATTTACATGGAAACAAACGTACAGACACACAGAGAGAGAGAGAGCGCGCAAGGAAATCCAAACACGTATTCAGAGAGTTTAGAGGAGAGAAAGGGCCACAGTGGGATAGTGGGACACAGAGAGAATCTACAAGAGAAACGGAGAGAGAATGCTACGGTTTTCAGCAATCTCGGTATTATGGTCCATGGAATTATCCCAGAAATGTTTATATCTAAAACTTAATGCGGAATGCAAATTGCAACTAAAATGCACCACTCTCCCTCCTATCCAGACGCAAAAAAAACAACAACAACAGCAAGCGACAACGGAAACCAACAACAGCCGCATACAAATTAAAAGCAAACAACGCTCAAGAAACTACATTCAACGAAAAGCTTATTATGCATTGATTCTACATTGAATTAATATAACAAAAAACAACAGGAAACTTAAAAATTTACTTCTAACGACAAAATTTAATAATTGTAAATTGAAAATATTTAAAAATCCAGTTATTAAACTCAACAAAAATCTACTTTTTAGGAACAGAAAGAATAATTCAATTTACCTATTGCAATTCAATTTTATGGATAAATTTAACTTGCAAAGTATTTTTAAGTATTATAGAGCTAATACTAATTTTTAAACAAAAACGATATAATTTCATATTAATAATAATAAAACAAAAAGTAATGTATTAGTTCTCAAATTTTGAGTACTTGTACTAATAAAACATTATAAAACTACCTTCTACCCATCTTATGTTCTCAGTATGGTTTTTTTTTATAATGGAGAACAACAAACAATTATCATCAAAGAAAAACCAAAGAATATTTACATTAAAACCTTAACATACGTTTGATACTCTAATAATAAATCGTCATACATAAAACATTGAAATAGAAATAGAAGCACGATACATTTCTTCATATAAATAATGTTTTCAATATTTAATGCGTCGTGTTTTCAGCTTTTATTTCCACCATACAATTACAACATAAATCACCCTCCAAATGAATAATGCGTCTAGCACTCACTTACAACCCATAATAAGTTGTTTATTCGCAATTCCTTTCTTCGGATCAATTTCACTTCGTCTACAAGCATAAAACATATATATTTCTGAAAAAAAATTACTGAATCTGTTTTATCATAAAGTTCTTTGTGAAATTAATTTACAACATTTTTCAGGATGAAATTACCACAATTTTATAAAATTTCTTTTTTTTTTCTATCATTTTTCAATCAATCTATTAAACTATTTGTGAAAATTTCTGTTTTATCATAAAGTTATTTGTGAAGTTAATTTATAACATTTTTCTGGATGAAATTACCACAATTTTATAAAATTTCATTTTTTTATATCATTTTTCAATTAATCTATTAAACTATTTGTGAAAATTTCTGTTTTATCATAAAGTTATTTGTGAAGTTAATTTACAACATTTTTCAGAATGAAATTACCACAATTTTATAAATTTTCATTTTTTTCTATCATTTTTCAATCAATCTATTAAACTATTTGTGAAAATTTCTGTTTTATCATAAAGTTATTTGTGAAATTAATTTACAACATTTTTCTGGATGAAATTACCACAATTTTATAAAATTTCATTTTTCAATTAATCTTTTAAACTATTTGTGAAAATTATTTATGGCACAATTTAAGATTAAAATAGTTATTAAAAAAATACCTTCATTTCAATTTTCTCTATCAATTTTCTATATTCTTCTCTATATATTTTTTGTATTCTTTTATTTTATCATCAAACCATCTTTGAAGATCGTTTGAGGCGCTATTCGAGATTAAAGTACACACACAAACTGCGAGCTAAGAAAGAATAAAACTAAAATAAGAATGCTTTTTAGATGCATGCTTTTATGCCTCGAGTCAAGTGGAAAGTGGACCTGCCCACGAGCATTTACACATTGTACCATGCATTTTTACCATGTTAAACAACACTCAAGATAAGATTAATATTTGCCCGTGCAGAATGTGTCGGAGTAGGCGATCAATAAAACAATGTATTCCGTACGGGCCGACGGGAATTCTCTCTGTCCGGAAAGATAAAATATCCATTGAATTGCTAGCCTAGGCTAGTCCAAAGGAGTAAGTAAACACGTCAAAAAATCTATTTCGCAGGAGGAGGTGGCGGAAAAAGAGATAGATTGAAAGAGATTTTTACATTGAAAGTGGATGGATACGAAGTGAGGAAGAGAGCAAGAATAAACAGGAAACGGATGATGGATCTTCCATTTTAATTTCATAGATTTACATTACACAGAAGAGTTTACAAAAAGAAAAGAAAAATGAGTGCACGACTTGAACGTTAGCATACGAAAGATGAGAGAACGCAGCGTAGCAATATTATACTTCTCTTGTAAACGGATTTTACAAAGACTTTTCAAGATCTAATTTCGCGTAATTACAATCATAATATCGCGCAGTAAATCCAATTATTTTCTAGTAGTCTTTATATTAAAAGTTTCGTATAAAGCTTTACTTCAATTGCGCAACTCACATTTCCAAGATTCAATCAATATTTTTCATGTACTGAAATTATTTTGAAATATTAATTAACAAGTTATAAGTAGAAAAGAAAAGTAATGAAATAAATAATTTAAAAAAATGGAGAACATTAATTAGGGAAGAAGTGTTAGAAATGCAAGCAAAAAAGGAATAATATAGAGTTATCAAGATACAGATGGAATTCATAAGTGTTAAAAAGGGGAGCGACATCATTCTGCGAACTGAGATCACACGACTGACTTATGTCACACACTGGCGAATGGATTTTCTAAAATTCAGAAACGCTTTTTTCCAGCTCTTCCATTTGCAGCGCGCTCCTTCCCTCTTTACACTTCTTTGATATGCGCCAGAGAGATAAATGCGATCTATCTATCATCTCGGAAAAGCGAATTCAACAAGTATAAAGGAGCGCACCGCAGTCTGTTGGACGATAAAAAGCTATTTACGGAAAGTTACACAACTTTATGCCTATACATTCACCAGCGTGTGTGTGTGTCAATGCATACATTGGGACTCACACATTAACCAAAAAACGAAGGAAATGAAACGAAGGGAAAATAAAGTTGAAAACGAAAGGTACAAGCTCTGATCCAAACGGAGGAGACACAAAAAATAAACGGACGGAAAGTGCCGTTCCGGCAAAATTGCGTATCATTTAGGGGAGTGGAAATACAATCAAAGAATTGGAACTGCGATAGGTTTTTTTACCGTGTCAGGAGGATGGCGATGTCGTGGTGGTTCGGGTTTTTGATGTCCTTCGGGTTGATCCTCTGCTGCCAGTCGCAGAAGCTCGCCAGAGTCTTCTCCGCGTCCTGGTTAATTACCAGATCGATCTCCTCCTCCTCCTTCTCCAAGTACATTATCCTGACCACGACCACGTCCATCTGATTGCCGCTGCTCGAGTCGTGATAGTAATCCGAGACCTGTCAATTCGTTACGTCCTTTCAGACTTCTCTCTTCACCTCCACGCTACTCTCTACCTCCGTTTCACTCATTCAATACGGACACCGCACATTCCGTCCTTCTCCGATCATGCAATAATGCTCGTGTCTCGTGTGGGTTGAATTGGTAACGCGCTGGGGGGTTGCACGGAGCGAGGAGAGAGAAAGAAGAGAAGAGAGGAGAGACCTCCTAATTAAGATTTAAGGAAACGCGTGGAACGCTGCCTCTCCACGTAATTAATACATTCTCGGAATTTATTGAACGTCCAGCTGTATGTTATTAGAGAGCAATTATGTTTCCGCTCCACGGCAAAATGATTCCAGTTGATGAAAAATACGCGAGTCGGCACATGCATACACACACACAAAGAGATACGGCTTGGACAAGAGATGAAGAAAGAGAGCAATTATTAAATGGAAATGCATTTATTGGCAGCGTTAACGAGGATCGGCGGGGGGGTCGAGGTAGTAAACGTAATTAGAGCCCCGTTTGTGCATAATTCTGACTAGCCTCTATTTCTTTTTCTCTCTCTATATATATAATACCCGATTTTCCTGAACGCCCGTTTCGCGGAGAGAAACTTGTTGATACGCATCACCAGGCATGAGTAATGGTTGGAAAATCTATCAACACTTTTGCGAAATCGGACCGGATCGCAGTTCAAAGGCATTCAGCAAAATACATCTCAATTCTAAACGAAGACGTCTGTCAAATCAATAGTCCATGTCTCCTATAGCCATTACGAATAGTAACTAGTAACTCAAATAGAGTTTGATACACTCCTAAATCTGTAATCAATTTTAAACACGATGATCGCAACGTTGATTAGTAAAATCAATTAGTAATGCTATAAAGTATCCTTCATTAACTTGTCCCCAATATAAATTGAAATAAGCATACCAAATTAATGATAGTCATAATGTTAAACTTAAGGTCAGAAACAAGGTCATAATAAAAATTAATTAAGTAAGAATCATAAGGTTATTTACTATAATAATTAAGCTATGTATAATGGTCATAACATTCATAAACTTGTCTCCAATAAAAATTAAAATATTCATACAAAATTCATGATGGTCATAATGTTACCACTAAGATTAGAAGAAAGATCATAATGAAAATTAGTTAAGTAAGAATCATTAGGTCATTTACTATAATAATTAAATTATGTATAACGATCATAACATTCATTAAGTTGTCTCTAATGTCTCACAACTCATGATGGTCATAATGTTACCACTAAGGTCAAAAGAAAGGTCATAATGAAAATTAGTTAAGTAGGAATTAGGTCATTTACTATAATAATTAAGCTATGTATGACGGTCATAACATTCATAAACTTGTCTCCAATAAAAATTAAGATATTCATACAAAATTCATGATAGTCATAATTTTATCACTAAGATTAGAAGAAAGGTCATAATGAAAATTAGTTAAGTCATTTACTATAATAATTAATCTATATATAACGGTCATAACATTTATAAAGTTGTCTCCAATAAAAATTAAGATATTCATACAAAATTCATGATGGTCATAATGTTACCACTAATATCAGAAGAAAGGTCATAATGAAAATTAGTTAAGTAAGAATTAGGTCATTTACTATAATAATTAAGCTATGTATAACGGTCATAACATTCATAAACTTGTCTCCAATAAAAATTAAAATATTTATACAAAATTCATGATGGTCATAATTAGTTAAGTAAGAATAATTAGGTCATTTACTATAATAATTAAGCTATGTATAACGGTCATAATATTCATAAACTTGTCTTCAATAAAAATTAAGATATTTATACAAAATTCATGATGGTCATAATGTTACCACTAAGGTTAGAAGAAAGGTCATAATGAAAATTAGTTAAGTAAGAATCATTAGGTCATCTACTATATTAAATTAGCTATGTATAACGGTCATAACATTCATAAACGTGTCTGCAATAAAAATTAAGATATTCATACAAAATTCATGATGGACATAATGTTATCACCAAGATTAGAAGAAAGGTCGTAATGAAAATTAGTTAAGTAAGAATCATTAGGTCATCTACTATAATAATTAAGCATGTATAACGGTCATAACATTCATAACCTTGTCTCCAATAAAAAATAAGATATTCATACAAAATTCATGATGGTCATAATGTTACCACTAAGATTTGAAGAAAGGTCATAATGAAAACTAGTTAAGTAAGAAACATTAGGTCATCTACTATAATAATTAAGCATGTATAACGGTCATAACATTCATAACCTTGTCTCCAATAAAAAATAAGATATTCATAAAAAATTCATGATGGTCATAATGTTACCACTAAAATTAGAAGAAAGGTCATAATGAAATTTAATTAAGTAAGAATCATTAGGTCATCTACTATAATAATTAAGATATATAACGGTCATGACATTCATCAAGTATTGTTCATAAAGTTGTCTCCAATAAAAATTAAGATATTCATACCATATTCATGATGGTCATAATGTAGAGCTCGTGATCCGTATCCTTGTGATGCTCCAAAAACTTCTTATCCGCCACGACGAGCGTCTCCAGATACCTGTGCACGCTCTCCAATCCCCTCTTCGCCTCGGCCTTCTCATCCTCATCGACATCCTCATCCTCCAGCTTATCCTTCAGACTCTTCCTAAACCTGTCGCGCCACGCATCCTGCCATCTCTGCTCCGTGCCGCAGTGAGGACCGCCACTGTAATTCTGCGAACGTTCGTACACCATGTGCAGAAGTTGACCCCTTTTGTTTGGAACGTGCTCGGCGATCGGCTCCACGAAATACCGATGACCATTCATACTTATGTAACCCACCTGCGGGGCAGAACGAAGGGAACGTTGAATAAACACAGAACAAAATTGAATTATCCGCTTCAATTTTTATTTCTATTTGTTGTATTTTCCATCGTTCAAATAAGAGCCGAACCGGGGAATCGCGCGGCTTATTGCATTCCCAAGTATTTTCGTGTAGTAAACCGGAAACGGGACATGCAGCGAGCGAACGTTACGTAACTAGTTTAGCCTTGAACTAGTCGATAAGTTTATTTTTGTGGTTGATGGAAACAAGAAACGATTACCTTTATTTCCACGTACTATTCCGTCTTCAATAATCTTTTTTTAAAAACATTACAAAACATCAAAGCAAATTATGTTATATTGACCAAGAACTTATAAATTCTTCAAAATCGAAATTATTTAATCATATAATTTCTTAGTTAACTTACAATCTTAATTGATGTCTTATTCAGATTAGCTTTTCACACCCATCTGCGTGTTTGAATCTCTTTTCGGATCACCTATTTCTACAGTCAAGTCCGTAATATACTAGAGGCATACGCCCACAATCATAGTTGATTATGTCTCCACCGTATTAATGCCTCCACTTAGTACTATCGCTTACTCCTAATGGTCCCCACAAACACTTCATTCATAAACCTTCCTGCAATCTTCTTTTCACGCTTACATTGATAACATTCGCATTAGCATCCACAACATGAATTAAACAACAATAAATGTACCTTACTATTAACTAACACGTACAGACTATAAGACGCATTTCTTTTACTTAAAATTTAATAATACAATATATTTTTAAGGGATGAAAATGCTAATGAAAATACACAAAAAAAAATTAATAATCAATATTTATCCAACTTGTTTTTTCTTATTTTTATCATAAACTAAGTATAAATTTAAAAAATATCCAATAAATATAGAAAAATAATTACAGAATCATTAAACTACAATTTTATGGTATAATTATGGGGGGGAAACATATTAAAAATTCCTTTTCTTTTTAATTGCAATATTAAAGTATAGTTTAAACGTATGGGATTTATGAAACAGGATACGCACAAGCACAAACTACAATCGATTATACGTATGTAAGGATTTCTTTTACACCTGCGGTAATAACAATAATAAAATATTTTCAATGCATAGCAAATCGTTATCAGCCTGGGGTCTTTTCAAAGCGTGGGAATAGAATGTTAAGTACACGTATAATCAATTTCATATTCAAACATGATTACTAACTAAAGCGACGCCGCTTTTCATTACATTACATTACTCACCCAATATGGTGGTATTAAAATGAAAAATAAATAAATAATTAAACGGATTACGTAAAACGAATTAATTTTGTTATAAAATTAAACTTTTTACTTGTAAGCAGTAAACTTTCTATAGTGTAATTTAGAAATATGTAATATAAACAAGCACGTTAATTGGATTTTCAATGTACATTTACTTTCATGTAATTTATTATTTAGATTATTTATTAATTGCAAAAGAATTTTGATTATAGGCAATTACTTGGTTACCTTTGGTTAATTAAAGTCTACAATTTTAGATAGAAGTTAGAAGTCACGTCACAGTCCTTATTAAGTTAGATAAATTTAGATTAGGATTAGTTAAATTATCATCATTCCTAGTTCTACATTTTTACAATTACATTTTTTTATTGTAATTTGTATATTTTATAAGAAAATATTTTTTTCAATTTATCTCAAAGCCTATTATAAACAATAAATTAGAAGTTTATTACATAAGAAAAGAAAAATATGTATGTGAAAACTAAGTTAACTTTGAACAATCGTTAATTAACAGATTACTTTTATAATGATATAACATTGACTATTATTTCACTTTAATTATATGTATGCTATACAACGTACAGGTTATTATCCAGCGCAAAGGAAACCTGACGAAGAAATCAAGTCGTACAGACTCTTAAGTCTTCTACCGATATTATCCAAAGTTTTCGAAAAACTTCTTGCTAACCGATTGCAACCTATTATAGCATCAAATAAGCTTATACCAAACAATCAGTTTGGCTTTCGTTGCAAATACGGCACAATACAGCAAGTAAACAGAATAATAAATACCATCTACTAAGACCTGGAAATTAAGAGATACTGCTCGGCTGCCTTTTTAGACATATCGCTAGCTTTTGACAAAGTTTGGCATCTCAAACTACTTTATAAAATAAAGAAGAACTTGCCATATAATTATTTTAAAATCATACCTCGATAATAGAATGTTTCAGGTAAAAATAGAAGACGAATACCTAATAGAATTAGGGGAGCCACAGGGAAGTGTTGGCATCAGATGAGAATCCAGCAATAGCATCCGAATATCTACAGGAGAATTTAGATAAGCTACAAGAATGGCTTAATAAACGGAGAATAGCAGTTAATGAAATGAAATCCGTGTATATCACATTCACGCTAAAGAAAGACACCTGCCCAACTGTAAGACTTAATGGACAAGATCTGCCCAAAGCAACAAAAGTCAAATATCTAGGCATGCATCTAGACAGAAGACTCACCTGGAAAGATCACATTCAGGCTAAGAGGGAGCAATTAGAAATAAAGTTTAGAAAACTCTACTGGCTTCTAGGTAAAAGCTTGGAATTATCAGTGGAAAATAAATTACTTATATACAAAGTAATACTGATACCAGTATGGACGTATGGCATCTAATTGTGTACTGCGGCCAGTAAATCGAACATACAAATTATACAAAGGTTCCAATCAAAATACCTAAGAAATATGATTAGGGCTCCATGGTTCGTCAGGAATAAACAAATACACGAAGATCTTCATATAGATATGGTCGAGGATACAATACCAACATTTAGTAGTAGATACCAAGATAGATTGGAGTCACATACTAATGTTCTAGCTATTGGCCTACTCGACAATAGTGAAACCACAAACGCTTCAGTTACAAACTACTAGATTTAGTATATATATTTAAGTAATTATTAATGTTCAACTATTCAACTATTCACCGCGAAAGATTATCCATTTATTGTTCACATTGATGAACAGATTGTGAATAAAATTATACGAGATAAAAAAAAAGTTCACTTTTCACAGATAATTATTCACTTTTATAAATATTTTAAAAGAAATATCTTATATTTGAAAAAGTTAAATTAATACTATGAAATGTATAGTTTATGTAAATTTCCTATGGAATTTGTAATTGAAAAAAAAAACAAAAATATTTGTGATATAAATACAAATTATGATCTAAATGTATTCACTGAATAAATATTTATGAAACGTAAAGTTAAACAACTTGTTAATTAACATTTTTTTAATAATTACAATTATGATCAAATTCAGTAAATGAATACCATTATTATTTATTAAAAATGTATGTAATTTATGTGTTCTTTTTTATGGAATTTATAAATTTGTGTTTTATTTTCACAAATTGTACAAAAATCAAATTTGTTAATACATGTGAAAAAGGCACATTAATACTATGAAAAAATGTATAGTTTATGTAGATTTTGCTATGTAGTTTGAAATTGAAAAAAAATGTTAATCACAATTGAGACTAGATATGAATAGGTGTAAATATTAAAAATGTATAGTTTACGTATTTTTTTATAGAATTTATAAATTTGTATATTATTTACACAAATTGTATGAAAATCAAATTTGTGATTAAATATGAAAAAGTTAAATCAATAATTAATAAAAATGTGTAGATTTTCTATGGAATTTGTTGGTGAAAAATGATAAAAAAAAATTGTTAATCATATTTAAGGTAATTATTTGGAATTAAGTTAGATTAATTAATAAAAAACGGTGTTTAATTTTGACTTACCAACCCGTCGCAGGTGGAAATGGCCACCTTCGAGCCTTCAATACCCCTAATCTTCCCAGTGAAATGACACAACGGTCTATCGGCGAGTCGGTCCATCACAGCCTCCCTGACCCTCACGTTCCTCCTCTCGACGACGGCGCCCGGCGCAATCAGATTATGATTGGGATAGACCTCGAGGTGATGCTCCCTATCCCCGCCGAAGGTCATCCCGTAGTGGACGGCATCGCCGAGATCACGTTTCGACCTCTTCTCCTCCTCGTGCTTGAAGAAGTGCGGCGTCGAGAAGGACAGAAACGATCCTTCGCGCGTCAACTTCCTGGGCACCAGAAGCTCGTAATCGTCGATATCCCGGGTGTATCTACCTTGGAGATCGATTTTGATTGAAAAACCGAAACGATAATTACCGCTGGAAATCGGTTTCCCACTTAACGGATTGCCGCGTTCCGATTTGCATAACGACGCTGCTGTAGGTAAATGGATTACCGACGAGGAAACTTAATATTTATAATTATTAAATCAGCCGCACAGCGATTACAGACGATTGAGACATTTGCGGTGGCCTTATTATATAATTGCGGATTCATCCGTTCCACAACATCATCATCATCATGATGATGATCATCATCATCATCATCATATTCCGACCATTAGCTCCGATGCGTGAAGGTTTCGATGTGGGGGAGAGACTCGTAATTAGATGCAAATTAATATATAAACCTTTTTTTTGTTCATTTTTCGTCTCGCTCGCTCACTCACTCATATTTTGCATACTCGTTCTGCTATTAATTAAATATTCTAATTTCGGGACGCGATTGTGCGGATCCACGACCGAAATAATTGTTACCGAATGAATTCGTAATTCAATAACGTTTCACATCGATTTTATTAAATTTCATATTAATAATAGAACGTTGTACGCTCCAATGCGAAGCGTATTTTCTATAACACGCCAAAAACTTGAATATATGAAACATATCAACGATATTTCCATATTTTAAACGGTATTCGATGTCACCAATTTCAAAAAATTTCATATTTTAAAAACTGTTTCACGAATATTTTAGAAACTAACAAATTTGAACATAAAGATGCGCCATACACCATAAATAAAAATCTTCTATTGACAGAATGTAAATTAAAACTATTACATCATAATATATTCAATGAAATCACATCATTACACTCAAAAAGTTTCATTAGATATTTTAAAAACTGTTTCACGAATATTTTACAAACTAAGACAAATTTAACGTAAAGATGCTTACACGTTTTATCGTAATTAAGAAATGTTATATTTAGAAGAATTAAAGTAAAAATACTGCCTGAAAATCGATATTCGATGTAATTACATCACTTCACTCAAAATTAGCTTAATCACAGAAAACTTCATATTTTTGAAAACTAAGATATATTTAACATACATATGCAAAACACTCAAAAAGTTCGATAATAAAAATTTTGTATTTTCAAAACTGTTGCACGAATATTTTGAAAACTAAGCAAATTTTAACATAAAGATACTTACACACTATACCGTAATTAACAAAGTTATAAAAACATACATTAAAATTTATATTCGTTGAAAAAGTTCCATTACAAAAATTTCATACTTTAAAAACTGTTACACGAATATTTTAGAAACTAACAAATTTAAACATAAAGATGCGTAGACACTACATAAAATGTTCTATTGACAGAATGTAAATTAAAACTATTACATGATAATCTATATTCAATGAAATCACATCATTACACTCAAAAAGTTTCATTACATATTTTAAAAAGTGTTTCACGAATATTTTTCAAAACTAAGACAAATTTAACATAAAGATGCTAAATTAAAGTAAAAATACTGCCTGAAAATCGATATTCGATTAAATCACATCACTAAACTCAAAATTCACTTAATCACAGAAAATGTCCAATTTTTGAAAACTAAGATATATTTAACATAAATATGCTTACACATTAACAAATGCTATATTTAGAAACGTTAAAGTAAAACTATTTAATGAAAATCTATATTCGATGAAATCACATCAAAACACTCGAAAAGTTCGATTACAAAAATTTCGTACTTTCAAGACTGTTGCACGAAACTAAACAAATTTTAACATAAAGATAAGTACACACTATACCGTAATTAACAAAGTTATAAAAACTTACATTAAAATTTATATTCGTTGAAAAAGTTCTATTATAAAAATTTCCTACTTTAAAAACTGTTTCACGAATATTTTAGAAACTAACAAATTTGAATATAAAGATGCGTAGACACTACATAAAAATGTTCTATTAATAGAATGTAAATTAAAAACTGTAAACTCTAAAAACTTGTAAACATGAATGAAATGTATGAAATCACATCATTACACACAAAAAGTTTAATTACATATTTTAAAATCTGTTTTTACGAATATTTTGAAAACTAAGAAAACTTTGTACATAAACGTGCGTACAAACTATACCGTAGTAGAAAAATAATATATTTAGCAGACTTAACATAGTCAAGATAGAAATATACCCATAAAACTGAAAAATAACATACGTTGATGTTACAAGAAATTATTGAGAAAAGTTCTATAATTAAAAAAACTACAAGTAAAGTAAAAAATTATTGTTTATATGTCTCTCATATTATATCATAGAGTGACATAAATATTTGTATTTGTATTTTCACGAAATTTTTTTTCATTTTTTAGAACAAATTATTAAAAAAAAAATTTTTTTCGTAATATACATACATATAATCAAAACAATGTAAAAATAATACAATTACGATATTTATGAAAAAAAAAAGAGTAAATGGAAACATTATTTTTGTTTTAAATAACATATTTCGATGGGAAACAAAAATTATTGAAAAAAAATGAAAGCTTTTTACTATTTCATAAATATCCAAATGAAACGCTCGTATTTATGTTTACACGTACATTTCGCAGCTATTACCGGAAAATTGAGCGAGCAATGCGGACAATTTACGATATTCTATAATACGTCAAGTTATTAAACATTTTAAAAGCTTTTTCCCAAAAAAAAAACATTATAAATACGTATTCAATTGAATTCCAAAATGTAGAATTATTATCGAAAGCGTGCTTCAGCATAATCCAAATTGAAATAATAATTATAACTAGAGTTTAGTTAATTGCAAATTTCATAATTCATAGTCGATATGATATGATTTTCAATATGCGTTTGGTGAATATAATTTTACCTAAAATCAGAGAGTCGAACCGAAAACCGAAAAAGCGAAAATGACCGGAATTTTTTAACTGAACCGTAACTGTAACCGGAACAAAAAATTGCTCAATTGAAAAATCGAAACCGGAATGAAAATTTATTTACGGTTAATTTAAATTCAATTTATTTTTTTTCTTTAAATTAATTCATAATCGCTTTCTTTCATGTATGCTCTTTGATGGTAGTGTGTCGGTGCTCGGTGGCAATCGCAAGTCCAACAACCGAAAGACCGTCTATTGATCAAAACCCGACTGTATCAGAAACTCAACAACCATAATCCCGACTATATCAAAATCCCGACTATACCGAAAATGTCTACAATAACATTTTTAAATTATTTTTAAATTAAAAACATAAATTACTTTATTTATTTACTTACTAATTTTGATGATAATTAGGAAATAATAGACGCTTTAATCATGTTGAAACTGTAAATCAGATATAATAAACTTTCGATGTAGTAATAAACGTAATGCATACATAAAATTAGGATCGAAAGCTTTTACTACAAAACACAAATATTTATGAAACGGCTTTTTCCGCCAGTAACAAAAAATCACATGAATGAATGTTTTCATATTTTAGCATATTGAAAAGGAGAATTCATTACGGAACATGAGCCAAATGAATGAATGAATGAATGAATGAAAGACATAAAAAAAATGTGTATTTGAGGTAAAAGATTCAATCGATTTCGCTGGTTAATTACATAATAGAAATGCGTGCGTGCTCCGCGGATAATAATGAACTGCGACGGGCGTAACGTAATAATAATAATGTTAATAATGATGGTAACGCGAGAAGAGGCGCTAATGAGAGGAACTAATTAGGCAATATATACGTGAGTGCGTGCTGGAGAGAGACAGAGAGAGCGAGAGATGTGCTGCGAATCCTCCCTTTATCTATATAGATAACGCAATATATTCATATGGCGGAAGGGATGGTAATTAAACGTGAACGTAATTATACCGTTGCGGAGAGGGGCGGAATTGATAAATAATTTCGCGAAAGTGCACGTGATATTGTAATTTTCCAATTTTACCTACCTACCATGGAGGAGGACGGCCTGGCCGTAAGTCATCAGATTTGGACAGAAGTGGGACAGCAGGAGGAGAACCACGGGGAGGAGGACTTCCAACATTTCGCTTCACCCAGAAACGGTTGACGTAAGCGGAAACGTCAGCTGTCATCGATTGACGCATCTCCGATTTGTTTCTTATTATTATTATTATTTTGCATTCGTTATTGCTGCTGCATTTTGTTTTATTATAATTTTTTTCACATCGTTATTTTTTCATTTATTCTGTGTTTACATATCGAAATAATGACAAACGAAATCCCGACAATCAAATTCCCGACATTCGAAATACCGACCGTATTAATCATAATCCCGACAGTATCTTTTATTATTTTATATAGACCAGTGTCTGTCAAACTTTTTTTTACCTCACAGCACACTAGGCAAGGATAATTTATTTCGCGTGTGCACCAAATAATAATTTCAACAAAATTAAATATACTTTATCAATAAAAATAAATAAATTCTTAAAGAAAAACGTTATTTTATTAAACATACAAAATGAAAATGAAGATTTGTCGTATTTTGCAAAAGGATTGATGACATTTGTCGTACATTTGATAATCAAATAATGAAAATTACTTAGAAAATGATACAGTTCTACCGTACTTCTGACAAAATTTCATATTTGGTTTGCTCTTTATATGTTCAATTTTAAAACGTTCAAATTTTCAAAAACATCGTTGAGAAATGTTACTTTTAGCCACCAATTATCTCTTTAATTAAATTCAAATTCAGAAGTTTTGGTATTTAACACCTTTGATCATTCTTAACAATGATCTTAACTGATATAGACTTATTCATAATAGATCTTAACAATAAATTATAATTTTATTTGATTTTCTTGAATTATTTATAACAAATTTCTTTTATATTGTTTCTTATTGTTAAAGTTTATTATGAATAAGTCTATATCAAATAATAAAAGATACTGTCGGGATTATAATTGTCGGGATTTCAATTGCCACCAATTTTTTGTATTGTCTCAAATTAATTCATCGCCTCACTTGAAATTTAAGAAAAACAATAACAAATATTGATACATTAATTATTTGGACTATTGATTATGTTCAGTTTAATCTATATCTAGATATGTTACAATGATTTTATTCAATTTTATTGTAAATAATTTCGTTTATGTTACAAAGATTTTACTATTTTTTTTTGTAAATAATTTCTTGATGCAATTTATAAAAATTACTTTTTACTAAACAAATAAAATTTTATAAAAATCACAGAGAAACAATACATTTTTTTGTTAATTTACATTTCTCAATTATTACAGAATCATTACATCTGTATCCGTTTATGTTACAAAGATTTTACTATTTTTTTTTTTGTAAATAATTTCTTGATGCAATTTATAAAAATTACTTTTTACTAAACAAATAAAATTTTATACAAATCGCATAGAAACAATACATTTTTTTTGTTAATTTACGTTTCTTGAATATTACAGAATCATTAAATCTATATATGGATATGTTATAAAGATTTTATTCATTTTTTTAATAAATAATTTCTTGATGAAATTCTGAAAAATTAATTTTTACTAAACAAATAAAATTATATAAAAATCGTATAGAAACAATACCTTTTTTTGTTAATTTACATTTCCTAATTATTACAGAATCATTAAATTTGTATCTGGACATGTTACAATAATTTTATTCATTTTTTTGTAAATAAAGGGAAACCCCAAAAACAATTTCACACTTTACTGCACAAAGGGCGGCAAATTCAAAACTTGCGTTAATTTTGGGACACCTTTTAATTTTTCGATGAAATTTCTTAAAATTACTTTTTACTAATAAAAATCGTATAGAAACAATCGTTTTTTTATTAAACTTTGTGAATAATACAATATTCAAAATATTAACTTTTTTTTTCATTATTATTTCGCATTATTTCTGCTTTTACTATATTTTGTTTTAAATTTTCTACATTGTTATTTTCATTATTTTTTTTCAGCGTTTGTTTACTATAAAATGCGCGGTCCGGAAATTCGCGTAATAACTTAATTTATTCTGTGTATACATATTTTTTTTTTGTCTGAAAATTTATCGCTCGAATTGATTCATCGCCTCACTTGAAATTCCACAAAAAAAAAACAACATGAAAATATTCATTCATTTCACGTCAAAAAAAAAAGAAAACTTGATTTGAAAACCGTACCTAATTGATTCCTCCAAAGACGTATCTCGTCGTGTGCATCGACTAATTGCTCTTGCGTCGATAAATCTTCTGATTTATTTGCCGCAATTTCGCTAGTTTTCCTCCACAACGATCCGGTTTATTTATACTTTGTTTGTTTTTGTTGCTGTTGTTGTTGTTTCGGCTGTCATATGCATTGGGAATGTGGATGCATATACGATCCGTTATCCGATGGGATTCGTTTCTTACCCATACCAAGAAGTAGTTCAACCACAGTTTAGTATTCAGAGGTCGTCTTCCATAGAAGCGCATGAAACACGGATCTATTTAGTCTAAATAAAAGCAAAGCTTTCATGTTTCACCGCTTACTCCTCGATCTGAATAACTACTCTATTAATCCGACTTACTACATTATCCGAATGATAGTTAATTTTCATCTTTAATTAATTTGTTTCTTTGCAATGATTTATCTTAACTATGAACAACAACAGCAACAATAAAAACAACAACAACGAGAATAACAAGTTGTTTCAAATACGTATTTTTCATTAATAATGATAATCCTGTATCTGAATATAAATTAGAGCATTACATTTCCATTAAACAAACACATAATGCTGATAGAACTGTACAATTCCGAGAAAGTTAATTTTTATTCATTATTCAGACTATTGATTATGTCTTATCTGCA
Source organism: Nicrophorus vespilloides (assembly GCF_001412225.1). NCBI lineage: Eukaryota > Metazoa > Arthropoda > Insecta > Coleoptera > Silphidae > Nicrophorus > Nicrophorus vespilloides. Next base: position 29,005 of record NW_017095800.1, read on the forward strand.
TTTGTTACAAGATCTATAATTTTTAAAAAATCTCAATCTTAATATAAAATATATATAACATTTGTGTTTTGTTGCGGCTCAACTAGCCAACTAACAAGACTCTTGAAGAGCCGCATGCGGCTCGCGAGCCACAGTTTGGCCACCCCTGATCTATAACATGATTTCATTAATTTTTTTTTACAAATA